>NC_057810.1:367067443-367077225 GCF_018294505.1 Triticum aestivum
TATTAGCAGAATAACTATTCTGCACACCACTTCCGCACTGCACGCTAGACGCAAGTGCATTGCATCTTCTTGACGCCGGGCACTGCAGTGCTTTTATGGGAGAACTGCTTCATTTTCTGGTGTTCCGCCCGTGTTTTCTGTATGGAATCGGGTGTTGCGGGATGATTCAGTTTGTGTCTGCATGTCATTTTAGCTTTATTCTTTGTATTTTACAGGAAAATCTAGTAAAGTGCTTGCAAATTGAGGGATTTGGTGGACGAGCTTTTCTCTGTTTCGTTCGTGTTCGCGTCAGATGCGTTTTTTGTGTGGTCAGATGTTATTTTTTAGTAGGAATTATTTGGTTGCGTTCGTTTTAATCTGTCCGTTCACTCTATAATTTGTTAATTTTTAGGACTTAGTTTTCAATTCTTTGTTATTTTGATTGTTGCGGCGGGTGAGCTTCGTCCGCTCCTCTGTTCTTGTCGATTTTTTGATTTTGGTCGTCCATGCGTGTTTGAATATTGTAATTACTGTTGCTATAGGTTTGAATTCATTGTATTACGGGTATGATTGTCATTTTTTGAATCGCATTCTTGAAATGAAAGCTGGTGCTGTTCGTCCCGTTGTCGTGTCTTCCATTTAAATTTTTCGGTGGTATTTTTCTATAGTTTAGTGGCTGTACACTTTTTAGGCGTGTTATGCAGTTGCGAGTGAAATTGACACCTCTGTTAGTCTATCACATGTCTGTAATTTTACTGCTTTAATTTTATTTTTTGTAGTCGTGGCATACGTTGTAGTGCACTGCATTTTCTTTGGTAGTGTACTTCGTTGTAGCTGCATTACAGTGGTTATTGCTGCTTATGAGATTTCTCCTTTTCTTAAAGTGCATTCTGTGTTCTAGATGACTGCATAATATGCATTTCCGTACTGCATTAGCAGTGTTTGTTAGTTTTCAATTCTGCTATTAGAGTGGATGGTCCATTATACGCTTTTGTTAGCTGAATAGTTATTATAAGAATTTTTTTGAACTGCATACTATGGGAATTGTTCTTGAACATGATATGTTAACTGCAAAGTTTCGACCATTTTGCATTTCATTATTAATGTTCAGAGGGCTGCTTTTTTTAATTATTAGTACCACACTACGTGCTTGAGAGAACTGCATTGCTGCCAACAACAACTTTGTCTAAAAAGGATGATAAAATGAGGCAGTTGAGGTTGCATACATTAAATATGCATCGTTCAAATTGTCTGATGGACATAATTTTAAAAGCATACAGCATAACGAAAGCATTAGAAATATTGGTTGCTTCATATTAGATAGCCTAGAGTGCAAATATTGTAAACTTGATGGAGTCTTCTTCTTTGTAGAAAAACACCATGGCCACTTCTCCGGCCTCAAAGCCATTCTGGGAGACAAAATCTTTCCAACCAGTAGTTATGTTGATGCAGTCTTCAGAGTCGATGTGGTAGTCAGCTTGCATGTCTCCATAGCCATTCTTGTGTTCTGTCTCCAAAGTAAGCTTCCCTGAACTCGAAGCATGAAATTTTATTGTGGATGGCAGTTTCTGCATGTTGGAATGGGTGGAAAAAGAATTTTATAAGTAAACAACAAATGTTTTTGTTTTGTACTTAGTATGATCTGTTTATGTTTACTTAAATAGTTACATACATATGACTGTATTTTCTAAAGTAGTTGCAATGTATGAACAAACTTATATACGCTATTGACTCCTAGTTTTACTGGGATATTTATTATACTATAACATGCGTGCACTGCAATGTCAGTAACAGTGTACTTCTCCAGCATGTTAAGATAACTGCAACACTTATCTACTAACCCTTTTTTTGTTCATGTGTTGGGGTTCTGATCTAGCTAGTGTCGATACATGGTGTGGTACTGAAGAAAGATAGGTGGAAGCATCTAGTCTTAATAGCTAACAGATCTGAACAACAATACAAATTCTGTTTTGTATTTTTGTTGACATTACTGAGCAAACTGATTGAACTATATATTCAGATGTGTATTTGCTGGCTAGATTATGTCCAAAATTGTGAGGGAAAAACATACCCAACTTTCCTGTAGATCTGCGGTTGTGAGGCGATGAAGAAATGGCGCACAAAACCCCCTGTTGGGTATCATCAGGCAGCCGGGCATGCCGCGCCACTCGGTGTTGGTGAGCTCTAGACCTTCTGCGTAGACGCATGTGTCCGCTACCGGCACCATCCTTGCCAAGCACCCGCACTTACAGTCCATGGCGGGTTCAGTGGAATTCTAGATAAGAGCTGTGGATGGGATGAACCCTAGATCTACGATTTGAGGAAAATGAGGAACGGGGGGAGGAGTTGTGTTAGTCTGTAGCACGAATGGATAAGTTTTTATGCAACCAATCGAGCAATGGAAGTAATAAATGGTGTGGTTGGTGTTAGGTAGTGGATTAGGTCTGATTCAGTGAACACGAATGCATTTAAGAAGCAACAGGACTGCTTACTTGAAAATAGCAAACTGCATTGTCATATCACAAAGAACTGTGAACGCGTGGTTGGGCCTGTGTTTGTGTATGGTATGTAGGATTTTTTTAATTTTTAGTGGCCTCTCTTTTTTTTGTTGGCCCTGTGTTCGTGTAGTGAAGACGCAATTGGGCCCAAGTCGGCCTGTGAGCACGGCTGGTTCCTGGTGCGCTGTGTGCGGTCTAATGTTTAGTCCCACCTCGCCTGCGGAAGGCGCGCCCGACATGTTTATAAGCGCTAGTGAGGCCGCTGTGTCAAACTCCTCTTGTTACTTATTTGGGCGCTTAAGCATGGCGCTCGCAGCTGTATGCTCTCTGACCTGTGGGCCCATGTGTGGCCGGCCCCATGCACTGTGACTCAGAACGACTCGCCTTCTGTGGGCGCAGACCTATTATGAGACTGGCTGAGGCCGGTAGCACCTGGGTGGTCAATTTTTTTCTTTTTATTTTTCTGTCTTAGGTGTTTTTTTCAATGTCGAGGCGTGCACTGCATTGATCAGGGTTCTGTACTGCATGTGTACGCATTCTGTACTACATGTACAGTTGCCATTTTTTTGTTTTCGTGTTTTTGCTATTATGTAATCTTTTTTTCCAATGTATGGGAGTGCACTGCTTAGTAAATCATACGCGTAATGCATTGATTATGGTTCTGTACTGCACGTTCATATATTTCTGTACTTCATTGATTATTTACATGTTTGCGTTTTTCTTTTTCTAGTTTTGCTCTTATGTATTCTTTTTTCAAATTTAGGTTCGTGCACCGCTTTGTTGGGTATGTTAAGACTTCATTCGACAGATTCTATACTGCATTCGTACACAACTTGCACTGCATGCGTCCTGTTTGCACACTGCAACTCATTTTTCGTTTTCTGCACTACTTGAATCTAATGATACATTAGCAGACAACAGAAAACAAATTATCACAGGTATTCTATACGACAATTTCATCACCAGCAAACTAAGTTGAACAGAAAGCAAACTAACATAATCAAAGTTCATCATTACAAAGCGATTCTGCATGGCAAGCAAACTAGGTTCAGCACACAAGCAAACTAACAATACATAAGCAAACAACATAAAGAAAATTTGATGATAATTCTAAAAGAACGGTGGCATTGTTGGCTCCTGGCCGGCACCATCTTCTTCTTCACCATTCAGGCTCTCCCCATCCCCAACTGCTCCTGGCGCGCTTCTTGGGGGGCTCCTCCTTCTCCATCTTTGCACGGCGAAGGCCGTCCTGGGTGAGGGTGATGCGGTTCCATATCTCGCACGCTGCGTAGGCATCCTTTGCCGCGTACTCGATGTGCCTCTTGGACAGAGGCAGGGTGGCCCAGCGCTGGTGCTCATCGTCGATGATCTTCTTCTTCATGTTGTTGTAGTAGTCGTCGATGAGCATGCCGGAGACGTCTCCGAGGGAGTCCAACGGCTTGGTTGCCTCGGGCACCCTCCACTCCTTCTGGATGTCAACAAAGTTGGCGACCTCCAGTTTGACACACTCCAGCCTGGTTTTGTCGTTGTCGATGGAGAAGCCCACAAAGGTGTACCTGGGGTCGGCGAGGAAGTTGTCGAAGACGGTGCACCTTTCAGTGTCGCTCATTTGGAAGAGCAGCACCGGGTGATTCTTGCCGATGGAGAGCTGACAGAGGGCGGGTTTCTGCGTCGCTTCAGGGTCATTGTCGTACTCGAGATCAATGCCGACGATCTTGTGGCGCTGGAGGCTGAGGTGGCGCTCGTACTACGCGAGGGTGATCGCCATCTGCTTCTTGTCGTTGGTGTGGATGACGTGCAACTTGGTGTTGCCGTGCGCCTCCACGACGTTGTCGCCCTTGTACTCGTCGGTGAACGTCATCGCCGGTAGCAGGGCTTGGTGCTTTTGCGTTGATATGGGGCGATTTGGTGGGAGCGCAATGGATACTTGTGTTGTTGTGGATGAGAAGGCCTTTGGCAGGGGTCTGAATTTAAGGGGAGGGCGCGGGGTGGGATGGCCTCGTCAAATGAACTGCGCGATCACGCTGATGATGCGGTTGTGCAGATCGTGGGTTAGTTTTGCATCTGTGATTGTGGGCTTGTGGCGATGGAACTGCTCTGATTGGGTGGTTGTATGCGAACGTGGTTTTTTAAGGTGGGTTTGTTTTATTTTTGATCAGCACATATTCTTTAACCACCACTTTTTCTGTGCGAACGGGCATTTTGTCATGTTTTATACATGTATACTGCGTGACAACATTACTGCATTGCTTACACTTCCGCACTGCATCGCGTATAAATCAGAACTGCAACTGTGTATACATGTGTGTACTTCATCGTTTTTTGCGTGTCTTTGCTATATGCTTCGCCGATCTGCATTGCGCAACGGAATGCACTGCATACTTCTACCGCCGCATACTGCATCTTGTTTTTGCTTGTACTTATTGCAGTCCCTGGCACGGGAGGGGTAGGGAAATGGGAGGGGGGTGCCCCCCCACTTTTTTTGAACTTATTGTTTTTTCTTAGTCGGTTTTGTTGGGCCTGTGTTCGGGTAGTTCAGAGACACATGTACGTGGTCAATTTTTGTGTGGCTGGGGCCGGTATCATTTGGGTGATCAGTTTTTTTTTCTTTATATGTTTTTCAATGTCGGGGAGTGCACTGCTTTTTGGTAAATCATCGGTGCACTGCATTGATCAGGGTTATGTACTAGATGTGAACTTCATTCCTTACTGCATGTACAGTTCTCATTTTGTTCCCGTGTTTTTACTTTTTTGTAATCTTTTTTTCGAATGTATGGGACTGCACTGCTTAGCAAATTACAACTGTACTGCATTGGTTATGATCCTGTACTGCACATTCATGTACTTTTGCACTGCGTTTACTTTTTCCGTGTTCACGTTTTTCTTCATCGCTGTGTTCTATGGCGTGTATATATTCATCTACATAATGCGGAACTGGATTGCTATAGCGTACTGCACCCCGTAAAGAAATGCACTGCATTTTTCCAGTACTGCGTACTGCATTTTTTTGCCTGTGCTTACTGCACTGTACGGGAGGTTTAAGGGGAGAGGGGAGGGGGGCACTTTTTTTTGTGTGGCACTTATTTGAAGGTAGACTTTTTTTCGGATGTGTTTTCTTAACATGCGTTTTATTTTTGATTTTAAATTTTTTTTACGAACTATATGTATTTTATTTTTTGTTTTACCGTTTGAACTTCATGATTCTTCACAGAGAACTACATCATATGTGTTTTTTTGTTTTTTAGTAATATGTGCGTTTTGATGTAGACTGGCTTATTTTGTCTGGGCCGTTTTTGGGCCGGCCCATTTTTTGTGACCCTTTTTGCGACACGCGGGCCTCCTACGTATCGCTTCCAGGCTATTCCACTGCTCCGCTGTCAGAGAGAGAGACCGAGAACAATCCCCTCTCCTATCTTGCAGTTTCTCCCAAGGCATCTCTCCCTCGAGAAAAACCGTCGTCGCGCGCAGCAACCGCCGTTGCCCGGAGAACCGCCGCCCTCAAGAGGTCCTTATTCCTGCATTCCGTGTCGCTGTCCGCTCTGTGAGCCCTTGCCGCTGCGCTCCCGTAGCCCTTTCCTGTCTGTTCCCGTCGCCGCCCCCCTCCCCCGTTCACGCTGCCGTCGCCGCACACTTTTTTGTGGTACATTCTGCTTGGCCTCGGTGTTGATCGTCCCCTCGTCTTGTTTTTGTGATTCTTGTCGTTGCTGTCGCTCTTTTTGCTTGTGTAATTTTTCCATAGGCGGTCGGTTTTATCTCGTTTTGAAGTCGATAGTTGTGTGTAGCAATGTGGATCTAGGGTTTCATGACATTTTCGCCGATTTTGTTGCTTATGTTTGTCACTTCGTCCTTGTGCTGCAGGGAAACGCTATGTCTTCGCTGAGCAGGCCGGGAGAAGGAGTTCAGGGTATGTGGAGTGCTTATTTTTAGGCTTTGTTTATTTTGTTTGATGTTTATCTAGTTTCCTAATTCATCCTGCATATTGGGTTATGCTCTGTTAGTTGTCAGCGTTTGTTTGCATTATTTTGTCATGTGATGTTTTTGTAATTTCTTTTTTCTGGTTTTTTTAATCCAGTAGGTGATTGCAGTGCTCATAATGATACACCAATTGTCTCTTCCTGTCCTGGTGGTAAGGATCATGGTGTCGAGGGAGGACATCAAGTGAATTCGTCGATTGAATCTTCTCCCATAAGTGTGGCCCCTCCTTCTGGTATGTGATTAATTTGTTTATTTTTGTGTATGCTTTGTTTTATCTAGTCCGACATTTTTGTTGCGAACAACCGTGAATTTAGTATATGCAGCACTGCATTTATTTTTATATGTGAACTCCACTGTATGTATGTGTGAACTACATTGTTGTTTTATTCAAGTTTTTTGTACAATGTATTATTTTTTATTTTGAGTTTATGGTTGGAGCACTGCATTTATATGTCTAACTGTACTGCATTTGTTCTTTTTGTGCAATTTTTAACGAGCATAGTCAAACTTTATTTTGATGCAGTGTTTGTTTTTCATGCTGGGGCGCCTGGGTTTGAGGAGGTTACTCAATTGATTGACCATTATTTTGCAGAGGGTAATGTTTGTGTGAGCTTTGATCAGAGACGTCCTGTCTTGTCTGAAACACAATCACAGTCTATTGATGGTACAGAGGAAGTTACACAGGATTGGATGGTCCCGGAACAACTTCGTCTATATGAGTTGAAGCAAAGCAAGAAGAAGTTGAGGTTTGAAATTGAGTCAAAAGAGTTTGCTGAGAAGGAGAAGCAGAGGAGATCTGTAGATGGTGCCAAGGGTGGTAAATTTGGCAAGGTGAAGAAGAGGTTGAGTACTGTTGCTGAGGAAGGTGGTACACCTTGGCGGAGTCCACGTGTTGCTAGAATGAAGAAGAATCTTGGCAAGAGAACTGCTGAAGCTGGTGGAAGTGATGATCCTCAGCGCAAACGACTACATGTCACTGAAGGTCCCAATTCTGATGACGACGACTTTGTGCTTGCTGATTATGTGAAGGGTGTTCATCCTTCTAGACGCAAATATTGTGGTTCATCTAAGAGTGTACCCAAGCGTGCCCATGATGATGTCGACGAAGATGTTGGTGGTGATTCTGGCGAGGAGGTGGATGCTGCTCCAAAGGTTTGTTGAAGTGCACTGCATTTGTTTCCTTCATTTGTTATTCTTTCTGTATTTTCTATATCTCTTTTTTTATGCCTAGTCTTCTAATTTGGACTACATTTCCCTTTACACAGAGGAAGAAGTCTAGTAAGAGCAATGCAACTGAAGATGATGGTGAGGGAGATGATTCTCGATTTAACAAGACCGTGCATTTGTCGCTTCCCACTGTTTGCATGGCTGCTTCTTTGTTGAAAGAGGCGCATTGCAACCGTGTTAGGGATGCTGGATTTGGTGTTGTCTTTGATCTGACAGTAAAGAAAAATGTGTTGCGCATTCTTATGTGCTATCTGATGGGAGTGATTGACCCTGCCACCATGGTAATGGACTTTGGGAATGGCAGGGTTCTTTGAATCAATCGTGATGCAATTCATCACATTTTGGATTTACCTATGGGACGTCACACTGCACCCATGCCTGCTTCCAGCGGTCATGATGAATCGTTGACTGCCCTCAAGGATGTGCTTGGCTTTGACCGTTCAAAAAGTATAGGTGTCAAGGACTTGCTTGAGAAGTTGAAGGTGTTGGTGGAGGAAGATGATTATGTGAGTGCTGACCTTGCTGTGAAGGTGTTCTTCCTGATACTTTACCAGAATTTGCTGTGCCTGGGTCCTGGTGCTACGTGTCGAAAGAACTTTTCATTTCATTTTTTATGCAAATAGATTATGATGCCGCGATTCAAGGATGGTCATTATTCCTTATACACGATGAACCAGCATCGCCAGACCCTTGATATCCATGACAGTAGGAAGTACACTGGCCATCCTGATGTCACGACAAGGTGGCGCAGGACTGACTACCATGCAGATTGCACTAAAGTGGTATGTTATTTTTTCTTTGCCAAGCGTAAAGCTTTTTTTGTGTTTCTCCTACTGCGTTTTTTTCATAAACTGCACATGCAAATTTTAGCACACATAGAACCACAATTTTTTATGTAGTGCACTTCAACATATGCGCGACAGAACTGCATTTTTCTCACGTGCACTTAAAAGAGGGATTGTCTAGACGTTTGAGAACAACTTTTTTTTTGGTTTGTTTGAATATCAACTTTGATCCGTGATGTGTGTTATTCTTACCTTGTGCTTCTTTTTTTTGCCAGATGAGGAGGATGACTCAACTGCTAAAGACGATTTATGGTGAAAAAATGTATAAATCGAGGAACCACCCTGACTGGTTTAAATTGGCAGAGAAGCCATCTTACCCGGTCGTGCCAGTGCAGGGAGCAAATGAGTGCGGAATCTATATTCTGAGGATGACGCAGTTGTATGACGGCCAACGTCTAGTTGAGAAAATTTTGAAATCCGACGTAACAGCTTCTCTGTTTTCTTTTCACTTTTTTGTTCTTTATGACAACCTTTTTTTAATCACTTGTCTGCATTTTTTCTTTTCAGCCTGCTGTTGAAGATTGGAAGGCGGAGTACATGTTCCAGCTGTTGTTCAATCCTTTGAACATGTTGTGTTATGAAGACATGCCGCTTGAGCTACGCGAACTGATTGTGGACCTCGGGCTCACTTCCCTGTCGCAATCGCAGACGCAGTCGCAGACGCAGTAAAAGTCATTTGGGGCACTGTTTTCTACTGGGGGCAAAATTCTGTGCGTGGACAATAGCTAGGGCTTGATGGTGTGTTTGTGTGTGCTGACTAAGGTAGATAATGTATGAAAATGACTTTTTTTTCTGTCATTGTGTTTTTTCTTGTTCTTTTACACAGCAGTGTATGTGGATAAATTTGTATATGTATGTGTATTTTATATCAATAACTCATACAATATATATAAGTGTATAATTTTATTTTTTGTTTGACGACCACGGTCTATGTGAACTGGCATTTGTCACGCTTATATGTATGATATATGTTTGATAAACTGCATCGCATTTGATGCCGAACTTCTTTGTCCAATAAAAAGCACTGCATTTTTGTTTTGTTTTTTCAAGCAAAGTGTTGCACGTGTGTGCATGCCAAAGCCGCATTGCTTTATGATACCGCACTGCTATTTTTTCCAAAACAAAAACACACTACTTTTTGCCTAAAGTTGCGTTTTGTAGTTGGTTTTTTTATTGTTTGTACGGTAAGGTACATGGGGGGGTGCCCCCCCCCAATTTTTTAGTTGTCTATATATTTTTGTATTGTTCTTGTACGCAC
>NC_057810.1:367078731-367088074 GCF_018294505.1 Triticum aestivum
TTTGCGCGCGTCCCCTTTGATGGAAAAATAGAATGTCCGCACTACGCCTGTCAACCAAGCGCACTGCATGCATTAGCGCGAGGCCGAGCAGGGGGTGGGGAGGGGGGTTGTGACCCCCCCTCCACATCCCCCTGCGAGGCCGAGCCTGGAACGAGCCGGAGCAGGCGGCGACGCGGCTTGCCGCGGTGCTGCATGCGTAGGCGAGTCCGTCATACCACGTCGCCCCCTGTCTATCTTAGGGGTGTGGCTCCGGGGTTTGTGTGCGTCCCCTTTGATGGAAAAACAGAATATCCGGGGATTGGTTGCAGCTGGGTGATCAATTTTTCCCTTATTTGAAGCATTTTTTTCTTTTTTTGGATGATATATATTTTGCTTGTAGTACAAATGATGTCATTTGTACTGCTTGCACCAACGTTGAGTACTGCACTTCGTGTAGCAAGTGTGTGTGTTGGGCACCACACGAAAGTTGTTGCGGCCCTTGTCGTTCTTCATTTCTGCATGTACTGCACTTCATGTGTACACTTGGTGAACTGCCTTATGTTCATTCTGTGAACTGTATTCACGTTTGTTTAGAAAGGTATACAGATTATATTTTTTTAGAAATATTAATATTAATTTTTATTTTTATATAATTACTATTTTTGTGGACTGCATGTTGAGACATGTGTACTCCTTTTTCTACGATTGTGAACTGCATTAATCTTTTCTTTTTTATGTATGAGTTTGTAGTTAGATTACCTAAATTTTTTTGTTTAATGTTGGTGTTGAATATGTTTTGTATGTGAATAGTATGTTTTGGTATCACACATTAAATTTTTCAAAGTTGTGTAGATACTTGTTCTAATGCAAACTAATTTCTGCGAAAGTAATTGATCACAAGCAAACAGACATTGCTTTTACAAAAGAAATGTTCGATATGAAGCAACGGACATCATCAAAATCTTGCATACATGAAACAAAGAACAACACAACGCCTAAAGTAAAGTGAAACTAAACACAACCCTGATTTTTTCTAGTTCCTGTATTGGATTACAGCCTTGTTCCTCTTCTTCTTCTTTGCTTCTTTATCACTTTTTGCCCTGTCCAGTCCCGTTATGACATCGTAGATGATTCTCCATGACTCATATGTTGCGAATGCATCTATTGCTGCATACTTGATAAGCTTTTCTGGCAGCGGGCAAAATCCCCATAGAGTATGGTCCTCCTTGCGGTTAATTTTTTTCTTCATGTCATGGTAGTGAATGTCTATCATCCTGCCAGCAACATCAGCCAAAGAGTCAAACTTCTTTTTATTGTATGGGTCTCTCCATTCCACCTGAATATCAATGTAGTTGTCGGAGTTGATCTCCAAACCAGATACCTTCAACTTGCTTTTGTCTCCTTCAATAGCGAATCCGACGAAGGTGTACTCATCATTCATCAGGAATTTTTCTAGTTCCATTGGCCTGCAATATATTTGTATAGAGTGAATATAGTTTATTTCTTTAGAACTACCAATGTTTTTTGTATTTTTCTGAAACTGAACTGCAATATGAATATCCGAATCTGTTGCATTGAGCATTTGCTAATACTTTGTTCAACATAACTAGTAAATCTGATAATATATTGCATAAACAATGCATGTTTTGTGTATGCTTGTATTCTTGAACCTAATTTCATACATGTTTTGTATGGTAATGTTGCAGTGAAGAAAATATAATTAAACTGCGTGTATTGCTAGATAATATAATTCAAGAGTTGAACACATGAGTGACATACATGGAGCCAGATCAAAACTGTCAATAAATTCATATGCCATGCTTTTTCAAGAATGAGAACCAAAGTTTAAATATTATGGCAATTGCAGTGAAGAAAATTTAAAATCAATATTGACAAGCAATAGTTATTCTTACCTGTCTTTAGCTGCAGATATGTGGTAGACAAGGCATTCTTTTTCTAGGCATAGCTGTAGCAACGCTGCCCGCTGTGGCTTCTTGTAGTGTGTGTACTCGACATCAACGTCGACTAGTTTGACGGGCATTCCGCCGAGCTTCCTCCTGAACGTGGACAACATCTTGTCCACGTCTTTGCCCTTGCTTGTGCAAAGGACATGGAGCTTGTGATTGCCGTGGAGGTGGACGTCGTGGAGCTCCCTGGTGTACTTGCGGCGCTGCTTGTACAGAGGTGCATCCGCCATGATTCTCCTCTGCTCTCTGGTGTTTGTTTTAGAGAGAGGTTAGTGAAAGGAAGAGCGGAGAAGAAGATGCAATGGGGTTTTTTGGGGGGACGAAGCAGTTGTGTTTTCTCCTCTGCTCTCCTCTGCTCTCCTTGACAGGACGTGGGAGAGGTGGAGCGGGGCGGTAGCATGGTGGGGCTCTGTTTTAAGTTACGTGGCAACCGCCAACAGGTTCTGCTATGAGGAGGCTCTGTTAGTGCGTTGGAAATCCGGAACATCGTCGCCTCTTTTTTCGTGATTAGATCAATGTATTGACGCAACTGTCAGAAAATGTGATGATTGTGTTTTCGGTCAATTGTCCAAGCCAGCGCACTTCTTTTCTATCAGTAACGAACTGCTCAGGTCCATGTAGTGTACTGTAGTAGGATTCACACATATGTACTTTTTTTCTTCTCTTGATGGTGTTCTCTCTTTTCTTCTCTTGATTTTTTGGTAATACAGTGTTTGTGTGGATGGAGGGTAGTGTGGGTAGGGGTGTCAGAGTGCTTTGGTTAAGTAACAAGGTTGCATTCTTATTTCAGCCATACTGCATTGTAGAGTGAAGATAACTGCAATTCAGAAGAAAAAAAATACTTCGTGCTTCCACGTGGAGAACTGCATTGTTGTATGTCGCGGATTGCATTTGTACGTTGACATTGGGCTTCCTGCGTTTTATTTATTAATAGTTTCTTACAGTGCCAACACACATTTTTTTGTTTGTTGTTATTCATTTAAAAAATGTTTCTCATTTTTCTCTTTGATGTTTTATTTTTGAACTTATTGTTTTTTCTTAGTGGGCCTTGTTGGCCCTGTGTTCGGGTAGTGAAGATGCAATTGGGCCCAAGTCGACCTGTGAGCACGTCTGGTTCCCAGTGCGCTTTGTGTGGTCTAATGTTTAGTCCCACCTCGCCCGCGGAAGGCGCGCCCGACATGTTTATAAGCGCTGGCAAGGCCTCTGTGTCGAACTCCTCTTGTTACTTATTTGGGCGCTTAAACATGGCGCTCGCAGTTGTATGCTCTCTGACGTGTGGGCCCATCTGTGGCCAGCCCATGCACTGTGACTCAGAATGACTCGCCTTCTGTGGGTGCAAACCTATTACGAGACTGGCTGGGGCCGGTAGCACCTGGGTGGTCAATTTTTTTTTCTTTTTATTTTTCTGCCTTATGTGTTTTTTTCAATGTTGGGGCGTGCGCTGCATTGATAAGGGTTTTGTACTGCATGTGCACGAATTCCGTACTACATGTACAGTTCTCATTTTTTGTTCCCGTGTTTTTGCTATTATATAGTCTTTTTTCCCCAATGTATTGGAGTGCACTGCTTAGTAAATCATACCTGTACTTCATTCATTATGGTTCTGTGCTGCACGTTCGTGTACTTCCGCACTGTATTGAATTATTTACGTGTTTGCGTTTTTCTTTTTGTGTTTTTGCTCTTATGTATTCTTTTTTTCAAATTTAGGTTCATGCACTGCTTTGTTGGGTATGTTAAGACTTCATTCGACAGATTCTGTACTGCATTCGTACACAACTTGCATTGCATGCATCCTGTTTGCATTCTGTACGACAATTTTATTACCAACAAACTAAGTTGAACAGAAAGCAAACTAACATAATCAGAGTTCATCATTACAGGCGATTGTGCATGGCAAGCAAACTAGGTTCAGCACACAAGCAAACTAATGATACATAAGCAAACAACATAAAGCAAATTGATGATAATTCTAAAAGAACGCTAGCATTGTTGGCTCCTGGCTGACACATCTTCTTCTTCACCAGTTAGGCTCTTCCCATCCCCAGCTGCTCCTGACGCGCTTCTTGGGGGGCTCCTCCTTCTCCAGCTTTGCACGGTGAAGGCCGTCCTAGGTGAGGGTGATGTGGTTCCATATCTCGTACGCTGCGTAGGCGTCCTTTGTCGCATACTCTATGTGCCTCATGGACAGAGGCAAGGTGGCCCAGCGCTGGTGCTCGTCATCGGTGATCTTCTTCTTCTATGTTGTTGTAGTCGTCGTCGATGACCATGCCGGAGATGTCTCCGAGGGAGTCCAACGGCTTGGTTGCCTTGGGCACCCTCCACTTCTTCTGGATGTCGACGAAGTTGGTGACCTCCAGTTTGACGCGCTCTAGCCTGGTTTTGTCACCGTCGATGGAGAAGCCTGCAAAGGTGTACCTAGGGTCGGCGAGGAAGTTGTCGAAGACGGTGCACCTTTCAGAGGCGCTCATTTGGAAGAGCAGCACCAGGTGATTCTTACCGATGGAGAGCTAGCAGAGGGCGGGTTTCTGCGTCGCTCCAGGGTCGTTGTCGTACTCGAGATCAATGCCGACGATCTTGTGGCGCTGGAGGCTGAGGTGGCGCTCGTACTACGCGAGGGTGATTTCCATCTGCTTCTTATCGTTGGTGTGGATGACGTGCAACTTGGTGTTGCCGTGCGCCTCCACGGCCCTGTCGCCCTTGTACTCGTCGGTGAACGTCATCGCCGGTAGCAGGGCTTGGTGCTTTTGCATTGATATGGGGCGATTTGGTGGGAGCGCAATGAATACTTGTGTTATTGTGGATGAGAAGGCATTTGGCAGGGGTCTGAATTTAAGGGGAGGGCGCGGGGTGGGATGGCCTCGTCGGATGAACTGCACGATCGCGCTGATGATGCGGTTGTGCAGATCATGGGTTGGTTTTGCATCTGTAATGGTGGGCTTGTGGCGATGAAACTACTCCGATCGGGTGGTTGTATGCGAACGTGGTTTCTTTTAAGGTGGTTTTATTTTATTTTTGATCAGTAAATTTTTTTAACCACCACTTTTCTGTGCGAACGGGAATTTTGTTACGTTTTATACATGGATCCTGTGTGATAAGGAACTGCATTCGTATATAGTCATGCACTGCATCTTCTACAATAGAGTACTGCACTTGTGTATACATGTGCGTACTTCACTGTTTTTTGAGTTTATTTATTCGTGTAGGTAATCGGGAACTGGATTGCCATACCGCACTGCATCGTGTACCATAATGCACTACATTTTTTACAGCCACGTACTGCATCTTGTTTTTGCCTGTACTTACTACAGTCCCTGGTATGGGAGGGGTAGGGAAAGGGGGGTGCCCCCCCACTTTATTTTTGAACTTATTGTTTTTTCTTAGTCGGCCTTGTTGGGTATGTGTTCGGGTATTTTAGAGACGCACTTGGGCCCAAGTCGGCCTGTGAGCACGGCTAGGTTCCCGGTTCGCTGTGTGTGCGTCCTAATGTTTAGTCCCACCTCGCCAGCGGAAGGCGCGCCCGACCTGTTTATAAGCGTTGGCGAGGCATATTGGTCGAACTCCTCCGTATACTTATCTGGGCGCTTATACACGACGCTCGCAGCCATATGCCCTATGACCTGTGGGCCCATGTGCAATCGCCCCCATGCACTATGACTCAGAATGACTCCCCTTTTGTGGGTGCAGACCTATTACGAGACTGGCTGGGGCCGGTAGCACCTGGGTGGTCAATTTTTTTCCTTTGTATCTTTTTCAACGTTGGGGCGTGCACTGCTTTTTAGTAAATCATTCGTGCACTGCATTGATTTAGTTTCAGTACTGCATGTGCATGCATTCTGTACTGCACATGTTCTGTGCTACATTTTTGTGCACTGCATTGGTATCATTTTTCTTTATTGTTTTTCTTCTTTTCGTATCCTTTTTTCTTAGTGTACGGGTGTGCACTGCTTTTTAGTAAATCATTCGTGCACTGCATCGATTTAGTTTCAGTACTGCATGTGCACACATTCTGTACTACACATGTTCTGTGCTACATTTTTGTGCACTGCATTGGTATCATTTTTCTTTATTGTTTTTCCTCTTTTCGTATCCTTTTTTCTTAGTGTACGGGTGTGCACTGCTTTTGTGCCCCTATGCGCACTGCATTCGTCATAGTTTTGTGCTGCAGGTGTACACATTTTGTACTGCGTGCATCCTTCTTTGTGCCAAAAGGCATGTACTGCACTTCATCCACACATATAGTGAACTTCCTGGTACGAACTTGGAGAACTGCACACATAAAATGGTCTGTGGATTATAATTTTTTATAGTATTTTTTTAATGATCTCAGCGGTAACCCAGCCAGTACCTCTTTCAGAAGAATATCCACTCTTTTGAAAGTTGTTGTTCTCAGTGCTGTCAATTATGCGCGGCATTTTGTATCTGCTGAACGTCATCTCCTGCACACAAAATGACCGAGCTGCATTGTCAGGTTAAATGAACTGAATCATGCGAACTACAATGTGTTCAAAATGGTACTGCCGAAGCATTGCATGGTGACTGCATCACCCCGCAAGGTGAACTGAAGCAACCGCACTGCATCATTATCCGTAATGAACCTATACAAGCGTACTGCATAACCGAGTAAGTGCACTGCATTTTCCCTGACAACGAACTGAAGCAACCGCAGTGCACAGGTTTTGTAGGCGCGCTGTACTGCGTGTACTACTTTGTTTTGTCTAGGATAACTACACTGAGATGGTTGAGGAAGTGTACTGCTTTACCTCGTGTTGCAGTGATTTCTTGTGTTTACAGGAGGAAGTTCCCTTCTCGTCCGTCTGCACAACTTTCACGTTCGCCCGTGCAGTCCACTTGCCCTTCAGAAGTTCATGGGCGGTCTGGACGTTGCTCAAGGTGAACGGGGAAGGAGGATTTGCTCTGAAGGTCGATGCAGACTTATTCCAAGAACCTACCATGGATGAAGCAACCTTGCGCACACTCCTCCTTGCTCGAATTGGTTTGATGTCCAGGCAGCACCAATCCACATCTGATGAAGTACAGCTAAATGCAGGCCCAGAGGATTTCGTTGGCGGCGCTACCGAGCTCCTGCCGTGGAAGAAGGCCGATAGGCTGGTGTTGCTTGGTGCCTGGCGTGGAAGAAGGCCGAGAGGCGACGGGCGGTGTCGCTGCCTGGCTGCCGCCGCGGAAGAAGGCCGAGAGGGGAGGAGCGGCGTTGCTGCCGGCCGCCACCGAGGAAGAAGGCCGGGAGGGGAGGGGCGGCGGCGATCCCAGGCCGCCGCCGCGGGAGAAAGCAGGGAGGGGAGGGGCGGCATCGCTTCCAGGCCGCCGCTGTGGAAGAAGGCCGGGATGGGAGGGGCGGCGGTGCACCTAGGCCGCTGCCGCGGTAGAAGGTCGGGAGGGGAGGGGCGGCGGCGCGATCTGTTGGTGGTGTGCAGAATAAGGCGGTTGATGTGCAGAATAAGGTCTTAAGGGGGTGTTATCATAATAGACCCACCCTATATATATCGGCAATACCCAGTATTGCCAGATAAACTCTGAAACCCTACCGGTGACCCCGAAATACTTCCGGTTCCTCTCCAAACTATTTCGAATATTAACAAAACTGTTTCACAAATATTTCCTTGTTACTCCGTCCTATTAACAGTCAGCAGATCGTGATTACCTTAAGCTTGTGCTGCAGGTTCGGTAAAACATATACATGAACAAAACTCCTTTGTTCAATGACTGATAGTGGAATTGTGGACATCCATATCGATCCCTATGATTACAAGAATAACATTCAAGTGAACCTTTAGTTATCATGTGTTGTTCCCTTTGCTTCGCGATAATTTACAAAACCTGAGGTGAGATATAGCGGTATCCTCTTGAGTCATTGCTACTTGTGATCTATGTTGGGATTACCCCGAAGAGGAGAGGATGATGCAGTACAATAGAGGTAAGTATTTCCCTCGGTTACGAAACCAAGGTTATCGATCTAGTAGGAGAACCAAGCAATGAGTCATTAGCAGTACCTGCACACAAACAACAAATTCATGGATAGATCTGATCATAATCTCACAATTCATCGAATCCCAACAAACACACCGCAAAAAGTCATTACATGATATCCAAGAACACCGAGGAGAACATTGTATTGAAGATCAAATAGAGAAAACAAGTCATCTAGCTACTAACTATGGACCCGTAGGTCTACGGTGAACTACTCATGCAACATCGGAGGGGCAACCGGGTTGATGTAGAGCCCCTCCATGATCGATTCCCTCTCCCGAAGAGTACTAGAGAAGGCCTCCTGATGGAATCTCTATTGGGGAATGTAGCATGGAATTTCAAAAATATTCCTACGCTCACGCAAGATCTATCTAGGAGATGCATAGCAACGAGGGGGGAGAGTGTGTGTCTACGTACCCTCGTAGACCGAAAGCGGAAGCGTTTGACAACGTGGTTGATGTAGTCGAACTTCTTCTCGTTCCGACCGAGCAAGCACCGAACGTACGACACCTCCGAGTTCTGCACACGTTCAGCTCGATGACGTCCCTCGAACTCTTGATCCAATAGAGTGTCGAGGAAGTAGATGAGTTCCGTCAGCATGACGGCGTGGTGACAGTGATGGTGAAGTGATCCACGCAGGGCTTCACCTAAGCACTACGAGAATATGACCTAAGGCGTAAACTATGTGGATGGGGGCGCCGCACACGACTAACAATAGTTGATGTGTGTTCTAGGCGCCCCTTTCCCATGTATATATAGGTGGGAGGAAGGGAGAAGCAGCCCTAGGGGCGCCCCAAGTAGGAGGGATCCTACTTGGGCTCCTAGCCTAGGCCGGCGCCCCCTTTCCTTCTTTTGGCGATGAGGGGAATGAAGGAGGAGGTGCCCCCCCTTTTCCTTTCTCCCACCAACACTATTGGAATCTGGCACTTTGCCATCTGCCATGGCAGATGGCAAAGGCATGGTCGGCGGATGGCAAAGGCTTTGCCATCTGCCAGCAAATGGCAAACGGTTTGTCTGAAACCCTGTCGCAAACGCTTCTTTGCCCTCTGCTGGCTGATGGCAAAGAGCATGTGCCTTTGCCATCAGCTGGCAGATGGCAAAGCCTCTTAACGGGGTTAACCCCGTTAGAAGGCTAACAACATACTTTGTCGTCTGCCAGCAGATGGCAAAGGCTGCAGGCTCTTTGCCGTCTGCCAGCAGATGGCAAAGGCTTCATGCTCTTTGCCATCTGCCAGCAGATGGCAAAGGCTGCATGCTTTGCCATCTGCCAGCAGATGGCAAAGTACCTATATTGCCCCATTTAATTTTGTTTTTTCTTATATCAATTCATTTTCATAGAAAATCAAACACAAATATATTTATATGACCAATATAGCATATTCAACACATATTACCAATAGTCATGAACACAT
>NC_057810.1:367088521-367230252 GCF_018294505.1 Triticum aestivum
CTGCTGGCAGATGGCAAAGGGCCCAAATAGGCCAGCCCAAATTTTACATGTAGATGACACGTGGCCTCTTTGCCATCTGCCAGCTGATGGCAAAGCTCTTTGCCATCTGCCAGCAGATGGCAAAGTACCTATATTGCCCCATTTAATTTTGTTTTTTCTTATATCAATTCATTTTCATAGAAAATCAAACACAAATATATTTATATGACCAATATAGCATATTCAACACATATTACCAATAGTCATGAACACATATATATCGAACACATATCCAACACATGTTACCAATAGTAGCAAGTTTCATCCATACATATACATAGTTTCATCAATATTACACAGTTTCATCATAGGTAGCAAGTTTCATCCATACATATACATAGTTTCATCAATATTACACAGTTTCATCATAGGTAGCAAGTTTCACAAAGTCAAAACAAAAACTAAAGACAAGCACTCCATCAACCCAAGCTTCCGTGATCTGAAGCAAATCTACAAAATGGGAAAGAAGAAAGTTAGAAGAAGAATACTAGAAGAAGAAGATTATTATGATGCAACTAAAATGTGAAGATTATTATGATGCAACTTATACCTGTAAAATAGGTCATTTTGGAGCTAAGTATGGTTATTATGTCATTTTTGAGCTAACTAAGCATACTAAGTCATTTTGGTGTAAAAATGCTAAGTAAGGTCATTTTGGAACTAATAAGTTTATTATGTCATTTTGGAGCTAGCTAAGCATATGAAGTCATTTCGGAGCTAAAATATGTCATTTCGTAAGTCATTTTAGAGCTAGCTAAGCATATTAAGTCATTTTGAAGGAAAAAATGCTAAGTATAGGTCATTTTAGAGCTATCCTAGGTTAAATAGGTCATTTTTGAGCTAATTAAGAAACGCACTAGGCAAAACTTACCGTCAACCCGTAGGTGAAGGATCAAGGTTCTTGCTCGCGGTAGTGGCTGACGGAGGAGGATCAGGGTTCTTGCTCGCGCCAATGGCAGACTTCGATGCTTGTCGGGAGTTATGTTGCACCAAATTAAAGATCATTTGCAATGTCTAGTTAGCATGAATGCACGGGGAGGTCGTCGAACACCAGACCCTCATAGCAACGAAACAACTGCACATTTAAATCCACCTGATCAACACAAATATATTATGATGTTTTTCATAACAAAATCGGAAAATATATGACCTAACTCATAGTTCATAAATATATGACCCCATCGGCCTATGGAAGGCCGAAAAGCACCTGTTCAGTCAACAGGAAGCCGAAGAGGTGTCGGGGGTCGGGGGTGTTGTGTCTGGGTGTCGTGGTATCAAAGGGACAAAGATAAATTCTATCTAGCAAAAGTGGACTGTAAAGAAAAGCATGCTACATGATCCTCAAAACATCTATAAGCATATCCTAAATCTTTACTGAATCTTCTAAGCTTGATGTCAGTGTGTATAAGATATTGCTTAAAAGATCACTTTCTGGTAATGATGGACATGTAGAAAAACTTTAAAAGACAGCCAAATAAAATGACAAGCAACAGCTAAAAGAGAAATAACTGAATATACAACTTTGTTGAAGCAAGTTTCATTTGTGCTCTCCAGATGGCCATAAATTTCGCCCTTTCGAACGGGAGACACTCTCCAGATGGACAATCTTATGACGGTTATAAATATGCAAAGAAATGCATATTTATAGATGTCACCCTTTCGAATGGGAGACGCCTAGGTTATGAGACTTGACATGAAAGCAAAATCTATTGGCATCGGCACGACGACCGAAACAAAGCAAATAGGGGAGGGGGAAGAGATGATAGTCGAGCTCAGCCCTAGACCGTTCTTTTTTGCTAGTGTGTGTACTACGGTGCCACAAATATTCCCAGTTAAGACAAGTTATATTAAAGACGAATAACCAGTTTTGTTATATGTCATACAACAAAAGTTTACGCATATGAACCATATAGCAGTACATTTGCACACATATACCACTAGCAGTATAACTACACACATATAGCAGTACATTTTCTGCATAGCCAAAAAAATGCATTTCACTATTCTGAAATTTGTTCACAAAAATGCATTTCACTATTCTGAAATTTGTTCACACATTAGCAGTCACTAGTCGTCAACCCGTGTGACTGCACGGGCTAGTTATTAGAGATAAAGATAATTTAATCACAATTGATATGTCTTGAAACTATGCAAAGGCTTACTATCCCTGTGGCAAACATACATACATTCCTACTAAAAGTAAATACCATATACTTATTTGATCCATAAGGTATGAAATACAGTAGGAGTACCCGGTTTGTGGTTTTGTGGAAGTAAATTGAAAAACAACATATAGGCATCTTCATATATAATTGAACTTATAACACACATGTATACATGTTGTAATTAGAAGAAGAAAAATACAGTGGTAAATCATCTCAGTTAGTAATTGTAGACCATTTAGTGAAATAGCTTCTCAGATGTTAAATGCTCCACTACCCTTGCATTTTAGCCGACAATTAATTCTGATTTAACAAATAAAAACGGGAATGATTGAAAAAATTATTGTGTTTCAAAGAGCACGTGAGAAAGGTACATAGCCTTGGTTTTTTAGCTCTTCTCTCTTTGGATGTTTTTTTGAAACCCTTGCGCCACCTTGGAGCGTTTGATTTCTAACGTCTGGTAGCATGTTCGTGGAAAAAACAAACATATAGCAAATAGAAATATATGAAACTATAGCTTATATATGAAACAGCCTAGAATGAAGTGAGCATGGAAACTTTAAACCTAGCTACGTCAATAAGGTTCTACAAATAATATACAAAGAGATTAAACTGTTGTACTTACACGAACGACCGAGAATAGTAGGCTGCCATAGTAAATGTCCTTCAACAGTGTTTGTATATTCATATTTTGGGACAATAATGAAATTACAAACAATTGTAAACAGAAATAGTAATTGTGGATCACTACAGTACATGCTCATCAATTTTCCATTGAACTGTTCTTAAATGGTTGTAGTAATATTTTAGTTTCGATTGGAACAAATTGGAGTATCTGCTCAAACTAATCGTGATGGAATTGCATCTTTTTGTTCCGAAATAAATATGAAAATAACATCAACCACGTACATATGAAAATAACATCAACCACGTAAAAGGGATGACACGTGGATATGGAGGATTAGAAAGGCCGGCTGTAGGGGTCGGCTGCCCCATACCATACGCCTGTAAGGCATGAGTTGCAAGTGGAAGGAGAGTGGCCATATTGATCAAATTTACAAAGCTTAGTGAACTAAAGTATTAAATTCAATAAACTTTATTTTTAGAAAAGATAAAAATGATTTAGGTTGTGAAATATCATCCAATACTTGGTCCTACCATCCTAAAAAATGCTGATAATAGGCAGCCATAGTGTTGTAAAGTACACAATCCTATGGGTATGAAAATTAATCATGTCAGAGAGGTAAAGAAAAAAATCAAGTAAATTCAGCCTCCTGCACACCAAATCGATCTGTTGTTGCACCTAAGACAAATCTCTTTACATATAAACATTGATTACAAACTATATGAGCTTTTCAATGAGATGTAGTTCGTCAAGCAGGGTAAGTGATGCTAAGTGAAAATGCAGTATGTCAGTATCAAGGAAAATGAAATGCCAAAAAATAAGTCTTTGGGTATCGGAAAACCATGACAACTTCACTAATTTGTCTAGTCCACTAATTTGTGTTGAGGAAGCAAGTGCACACCCGTACAAATGCATTATTGTTACATGTATTTTACCGGTACCGCAAAAATCTAAACTATGTACGACTACTCACTTTAAAAGATCTCATATTAATCCTGGTCTTGGCCATTTGTGGGAACACGATTTAGGATATTTCATATCCTATAAGTTTACAACAAATGAATCTCATATTTTGTTTTTTAATAACCAACAAAGATTACACTTATATCTGATCATGCATGGGGCTCATAATTGATTTCTTACCCTGTAAGTTACCCCTAGATAGGAAAAAAGGTCACTATTCATCATTCCAAATCTGTCATACAAAATTTAATGAATTGACTAAAAAATCGTTATAAGAAAACAAAATTGGAAGACAAACTTCAGGGAAAGAGAAGTTTTCTTAAAACTGCTGCATATAGTACTCTTATTTGGCGTGAAAGGTACTCTAAAGTGTAGTGCATATTAGTTAAATGAGTAACCCTTAGCTGAAAATGTAGTCAGAGTGGCCATTTTAAACACTTGCGACATTAGCAATGTGTAGTCTTAATTTTAGGAGCGGTCTAATTATCTCTAGGATGGGCCACAGCAAATTCATACTAATTAAAAATTGAGATATTTTTTCAGGGATAAGAATATTTGCTGCTACAATATATTGGACTGAACTCAAACAATGAGTGTTTCTTTCTTCTTTAAATACAATTGGCATTTTCATGCAACATGGATGAAACGATGAATAGATGAAATCAGCCTCTTATAATTACAACATGAAAAAAATATTAGTTATATGCTTCGTTCCCACACATGTATTCTGAAATATGAAGTGGCACAATGAATCTAGACCTAATTTATCAAAACAACTGTGCAAATGAAATTAAGGGTACTATAGAAGCTTGTTGAGGAAATAGATATTTGGAGATTATATACAACTACATTTGTGTATCCTTAAAATATCTAGGAGAAACAAAATTTGGAGATCATATACAACTACATATTTGTTTTCACCCTTGATGCCATAATCCACGTATTGTTTCAAATACAGTACACATGGGTAAAGCTCCATGTATTATAAATATACGATATGCAAAGAACAGTAAGGAGCTGCGGATGGCACATGCTATTTTTCTCGATTTACTATATGTTAGATTTTAGTATAAAAGAGAGAATATCGGGTAATTTTCTACATGGGCTTTTTTCGCAGAATTTGTTGTAATACATAATTCACCATAAATGTTTTAGAACCTTAGGGAGACACTCGTGTTGACAGATCTAGGAAACAAATATGCATATAAGAATGCTCGAATATGGTAACTTTTATGAAACGAAACAGCAATGGCTACCACATGGAAGCATGTGCAGAGATATCTAAGAATCTAAAATGAGTAACGTACCAAGGCTGTTTCATGGCTATAAAAACAGAAGTGAAACAAATGAACTTGAGTACGTACAGTAGTACTATTAGAGTTGACGAAGGGCTGGTGTTGCTTGCTGTTTTCTTGGCGGAGGAGGGAGATCGGGGCTGGGTAGAAGAGATGGGAAAGATGCCAGACGGAGATATTTTTTACAGGGAGAGAAGAACATGTTTTTTTAGGCTCGGAAAGAACTCCTTACGTGGGATAGTTCGTGAGGACTCTATGAGGGATTTCATCTGACGGCTCCAGAGGTGCAACTCTCAGATCAGATGGATGATTTTGTTAAGTTTTCTAGGATTAACGTGGTGTCTCAATTAGTGCCTCCAATTAGTAAATATAAGATAATATATAAGATATAAGATTGCAGTACCCACATAGCAAAATGCATTAACTTGTGATTCCAGAATTAAACAACCAACAACATGCGCCAGGGTAGGATTTTGCACACAACAAGTACTCTGAAAATAAACTGCACACATGTACAGAACAGAGAACATGAGCCAAGACACTGATCCATAGGGAAGAAGAGAAGGGGACGAGCTCACCTTGCAGTTTAGGCTTCGGGGGCGTGGTCGTCCTAGTGCCGCTCCTAGCTTGGGAGCGTTGCTCGGGCACCAATGGCATCGGGGCTAGCTCCTCTGAGACATGGGGTCGCAGATCCTTGAAGAAGGCGCGTCGGACGGCGGCGAAGATGGGATCCGATGGGAAATAGATCGGGCTGACGGGGGCGGGGCGGTGGGCGGCCTGGATCCGGAGCAGCGACCGACGGGGACCGGCGCGGCCGGCCTTGATCCTTGGGGTGGCGGGCGGCGACCGGCGAGGAGGCGCAACTGGTCGGTCTCCTCCCTCGCGGTGGGGAGGGAATGGACCGGCGGGATGGCCTATCCTCTGGCCATGTAGGGGAAACCGACGGCGGCGGCGACCGGTGAGGGCGGCGGCGATCGGTGAGGGTGGCGGGGAACCCTATCCAGCATGCACGGGAGTGGGCTGAGACTGATTCGGGGTGGCTTGGGTTTTTTTAGGGAGGCTGGGGGTTTTCTTTTCTTTAATTTTTCACTCTTTGCTTTTTTAGCAAGGAGAGAGATAGTCCCATCTCTTTGCCATCTGCCAGCAGATGGCAAAGAATCTTTGCCGTCTGCTAGCAGATGGCAAAGAGATGGGGCTGGTATGCCGTTATACTCTTCACAGCCACAGGATTTGCCAACCTCTTTGCCATCTGCTGGCAGATGGCAAAGATTATTTTCCATCCACTAGCAGATGGCAAAGAATTGGCTGATGGCAACCATGTTCTTTGCCGTCTGTCAGTTCTTTGCCATCTGTTTTTTATAAGCAGATGGCAAAGACGTTCTTTGCCATCAGCTGGCAGATGGCAAAGAGCTGGCTGATGGCAAATTCCCTGTTTCCAGTAGTGCAAGGGGGAAAGGCAGGAGGAGGTGGTGCCCCCTGCTTTCCTCCTCTAGGGCCTGTGATAATCCCCAAGTGCAGGGAATCATCATGGCAATTCCCAAAGGTGGAAGTGATAAGTATGGAGCGTCGAACCCACAAGGAGCTAAAGGTAAGATAAATATTCTCTCAAGCCCTTTCTGCCACTGATATGACTTTACGTGCACCGAACGTTTGCTTCCAACTAGAAACAAGAAATAAAACTGTGTTGTGGGTATAAAGAGGATAACTTTGTATGATATCGGAGAGCTAAAATATAAAAGTAGGTGCTGTTATCATAAAGTTAGAATATACTACTAAATAATATAAATAGAAAGTATGGAATAATGGTGGATCGGTGTGCAGAATTGTCCTAAGCAATTGTTAACAAGATCGATAGTCGTCATTGCAATTTCATATGAGGGAGAGGCATAAACTAGCATACTTTTCCTACTTGGATCATATGCTCTTATGATTGGAACTCTAGCAAGCATCCGCAAATACTAAAGATTCATTAAGGTAAAACCCAATCATAGCATTAAAGCATCAAGTCCCCTTTTATCCCATACGCAACAGCCCCCTTACTCGGGTTTAAGCTTCTGTCACTCTAGCAACCCACTATAAGCGAATCATGAACGTATTGCAACACCCTACAGCGGGAATCCCTCACGCTTGCACGACACGGAGGGCACCATAGGACAACACCAAAATAAAACATACAACTCGTACCAATCTAGATCATCAATCAACTCAAAGACAAAAGATATCTACTCAAAACATCATAAGATGGCAACACATCATTGGATCATAATATGTAGCATAAAGCACCATGTTCAAGCAGGGATTACAGCGGGGTGTGGGAGAGTGGACCGCGTAAAAGAGAAGAGGATGGTGATGTTGATGAAGACGATCACTGCGAAGATGATTCCCCTCCCGATGGTACTCCGGTGCCACCAAGAGAGGGGAGGAGAGGTTCTCCCCCTTGTGCTTCCTCCTCCATGGCTTTCCCTCTTTGGTCCTTGGCCTTCATGGCGATGATGGCCCCTTCGAGATCCTCCTCCATGGCCTCCGGTGATGATGGCCCCCTCCGGCAGGGTGCCGGAGAGGGCCTAGATTGATTTCTCGTGGCTACAGAGGCTTGCGGAGGCGGAACTTCCGATCTAGGTTAATTCCTGAAGGTTTCTCTATTTATAGGAATTTTTGGTGTTGGTTTCACGTCAGGGGGGTCTCCGGACTGCCCACGAGATAGGGGGGCGCGCCCTAGGAGGGGGGGGGGGGGCGGCCCCACTCTCGTGGGCAGCCCGGGACTCTTCTGGCCCAACTCCGATGCTCTGTGGTCTTCTTTTGGTCCATAAAAAATCGTCAAAAATTGGCATGTCAATTGGACTCCGTTTGGTATTCCTTTTCTGTAAAACTCAAAAACAAGGAGAAAACAGGAACTGGCACTGGGCTCTAAGTTAATAGGTTAGTCCCAAAAATCATATAAAATGGCATATAAATGCATATAAAATATCCTAGATGGATAATATAATAGCATGAATACTTCATAAATTGTAGATACGTTGGAGACGTATTAGCATCCCCAAGCTTAATTCCTGCTCGTCCTCGAGTAGGTAAATGATAAAAGAAATAATTTATGAAGTGTGAATGCTAGAAGGTGCACAAGTTTGATCAATGATAATTTCAATCACCTTTTCTAGCATCAATATGTGTCATAATAGTAGCTTATCTCATAAAATTTTTCATGATGAAGTAACAATCTATTCACAATGTCAAGCATGGTTCAAAAACTTCATTGAGAACTAACAAACTATAATCTCAGTCATTGAAGCAATTGCAATTTATCATAACATCAGAAAGAGTCAAGAATAGAGCTTTTCAGCAAGTCCACATACTCAACTACCATATAGTCTTCTACAATTACTAACACTCACCCAATACTTGTGGTTATGGAGTTTCAGCCGGACACTGAGAAAGATAGGGGCTTATTGTGTTGCCTCCCAACGTAGTCACCTTTAGGTGATGTCAACAATAATAGCCCATGCTAACTTACATCCAATTGGATATATATATCATGATCTTTCAAACACGAGGAGCTTGCCAAAGGATAAAATGAAAAAGGGAAAGGTGAGGATCACCTTGACTCAAGCATAAAGTAAAAGCATAAAGTAAAAGATAGGCCCTTCACAGAGGGAAGCAGAGGTTGTCATGCGCGTTTAGGGTTGATGCACAAAATCTTAATGCAAAAGAATGTCACTTTATATTGCCCCTTGTATGTGGACCTTTATTATGCAGTCCGTCGCTTTTATTACTTCCACAACAAGTTCGTACAAAGCTTATTTTCTCTGCACTAATAAGTCATACATATTTAGAGAGCAATTTTTATTGCTTGCACCGATGACAACTTACTTGAAGGATCTTACTCAATCCATAGGTAGGTATGGTGGACTCTCATGGAAAAATTGGGTTTACGGGTATTTGGAAGCACAAGTAGTATCTCTACTTGGTGCAAGGAATTTGGCTAGCATGAGGGGGAAAGGCAAGCTCAGCATGTTTGGAAGGTCAATGACAATATACTTTAACTGAAATGTCGGAAAACATAAACCATTACGTTGTCTTCCTTGTCCAATGTCAACTCTTTTAGCATGTCATACTTAATGAGTGCTTCACAATCATAAAAGATGTCCAAGATAATATATTTGTATGTGAACCTCTCTTTCCTTATTACTTCCTATTAATTGCAATGATGACCAAGACTACGTTTGCCAACTCTCAACAACTTTTATGCCTCATACTTTCTATGTGTGAAGTCATCACTAACCATGTTATAAGCATATGAAACATATATAAATTCATATTTATGACATTCAATTCATTCCCCCCATTTACTCATAGGATATACATGAAGCACATGATTAAATGACAAACTACTCCAAAAGATATGAGTGAAGGATACTGAGTAGGCAAATAATTAACTAGCCATGGGAGGGTTCCTTTTCTATTCAAAATTTCAGATCCAATGATTTTTATTCAAACAACAAGTAAAACAAAATAAAATTACATTTTCAAGGATAGCACAACTCATGTGAAGAGGCAAAAACTTAGGTTCAACCGATACTAACCGATAGTTGTTGAAGAAGAAAGGTGAGATGCCTAACGGGGCATCCCCAAGCTTAGATGTTTAAGACTTCTTGGAATATTATCTTGGGGTGCCTTGGGCATCCCCAAGCTTGAACTTTTATATCTCCTTAATTCCTCTCATATCATGGTTTCTTTTTTTATCAAAAGCTTCATCCACACCAAACTCAACAAGAACTCGTGAGATAGGTTAGTATAAACCAATGCAAAACCTTATCATTTTCTACTGTAACAAAACACTAAATTTATTATTCAACATTGCATACTAAATGTCTCTGCATATTTAATACTCCTATCCTCAAATAGAATCATTAAACAAGCAAACATATGCAAACAATGCAACTATAACAGCAATCTGCCAAAACAGTATAGTATGTAAAGAATGCAAGATTCATCATACTTGCCTAACTCCAAAAATTATGAGAAAAATACTACGCTGTAGAATATTTATCATAGCTCAACATGCAAAAGGTTTCAACATTATATCATTCTCTGACTTTTCTAGGGAATTTTTGCAACAGCGGTAAACTTTCTGTTTTCAAACAGCAACATGTATACTAGCAAAATAAGCATGGTAAAGGCTATCCTTGACATTTTTATTGAAAATAAAGATGCAAAACACTATTATAAATAATAGCAATAAAATACTAACAAAATAAAATGATGCTCCAAGTAAAACACATATCATGTGACGAATAAAAATATAGCTCCGAGTAAGATGTACCAATAGTTTTGAAGACGAAAGGGGGGATGCCTTCCGGGGCATCCCCAAGCTTAGGCGCTTGAGTCTTCCTTGAATATTACCTTGGGGTGCCTTGGGAATCCCCAAGCTTAGGGTCTTTCCACTCCTTATTCTCCTCATATCGATATCTCACCCAAAACTTGAAAACTTCAATCACACAAAACTTAATGGAACTTCGTGAGATAGGTTAGTATGATAAAGAGTAAACCATGCACTTTGGTACTGTAAAAGACAAGGTTCATAATTGTTTTCACATAATGCCTACTGTACCATATCATTTTATATTGAGAAATATAAGCCATAGAAACTAGAAAACAAGCAAACTATGCGATGAAAACAGAATCTGTCAGAAACAGAACAGTCTGTAATGATCTGAACAATAACCATACTTATGATACTTCAAAAATTATGAAATAAATTGGTGGACGTAAGAAATTTGTCTATTAATCTTCTGGAAAAAGAATCAACTCAAAAGCACTCATATGTAAAAAATGACAGCTAATCTCGTGAGCGCAAAGTTTCTATTTTTTACAGCAAGATCACATTAACTCTCACCCAAGTCTTCCCAACGGTCTTAGTTGGCACTTTATTGAAACAAAAGCTATAAAACATGATTACTACAGTAGCTTAATCATGTAGACACACAAAAACAGTAAGGGTAAATATTGGGTTTTCTCCCAACAAGAGCTTTTCTTTAATGCCTTTTAGCTAGGCATGATGATTTCAATGATGCTCGCATAAAAGAAAAGATTTGAAACACAAAGAGAGCATCATGAAGAATATGACTAGCACCTTTTAATCTAACTCACTTCCTATGCCTAGGGATTTTGTGAGCACACAGTTTATAGGAACAAAAGTCAACTAGCATAGGAAGGCAAAACAAGTATAACTTCAAAACTTTAAGCACATAGAGAGGAAACTTGACATTATTGCAACTCCTACAAGCACATATTCCTCCCTCATAATAATTTTCAGTAGCATCATGAATAGAAACTTTGTTCTCATACTCAATTGGAACCTCTTCCGAAATAGTGGAATACTAACTAAAATTGACACTCCTCCAAATCCACTTTCATAAATATCGTACGAAGATTCAACACCCTCCAAGATAGTGGGATCACTAATTCCTAAAGTTGACACTCTTCCAAACCCATTTTAAATTATAGTATTATTCATACTCCAAAAGACATAAGTGAAGTTCCTGTAGCATTCTACAATTAATATAGACTAGCCAATATCCAAGCTCAAAATATATAAGTGAAGCGTACGAAGCATTCTATAAAACCATACTCAAACGATTTAAGTGAAGCACAAAGGGCAATTCTATAAAACCATATACTTAAGAGATATAAGTGAAGCACATGATATATTCTATAAATCAATGAAGATCTATCTCATACTAGCATCATTCTTAAAGAAAAACAAAAACACAAAGGGCACAAACAATGTGAACAAAACAAAAACCGAGGTATACCGATATTTGTTGAAGAAGAAAGATGGGATGCCAACCGGGGCATCCCCAAGCTTCGATGCTTGAGTATCCTTTCAAATATTTACTTGGGGTGCCTTGGGCATCCCCAAGCTTGAACTCTTGTCTCTCTTTATTCTTCTCACATCGGTAACTCCTCGTTCTTCAAATACTTCATTCACAAAAACTTAAACAAAAACTTTGTGAGATCTGTTAGTGTAATAAAGCAAACTACCACTTTAAGGTACTGTAATTAACTCATTCTTTGTTTATATTGGTGTTAAACCTACTGTATTCCAACTTCTCTATGGTTCATACCCTACATACTAGCCATAGGTGCATCAAAATAAGCAAACAACACGCGAAAAACAGAATCTGTTAAGAACAGGACAGTCTGTAGTAATCTGGAAGTTTAGTAAACTTCTGTAACTCCAAAAATTATGAAATAAATTTGACAATTTGAAATATTTGTAAAGAAGTAATGTGCAAAAATTTTCAGACCCATTTGACTTTCTAGTAAAAAATGTAAATTCAAGCACTACAGCCAAAGTTTCTGTTTTTGTTCTGCACAAAGTAAGCAAGCAATCTTATCATACTAAAACCAAAGCTTGGCACATTATTTTTATAATACAATGAATATATACAAGGGGATAATTATTTACAGAGAAACTTCCATGAAAAATTCTACATTTTTTCCGTGAGCATGAACACAAGTGCTCAAGGTCGACCCTCACTTCTTCAATGCATAACTTTCCAATCACTTCTCTTTTTGAAAAACTTTTTAGGCATGGGACGCAAGTAAATAATTTTTTGGTATTTTCATTCTTTTGAATTTTTTTTGTATGTTTCACCCACAACTAAACAGAAACAAAAAGTAAAAGCAAAATCTACTTAGTGAAGAAAGCAAACAAGCACACACGAGAATATCAACCCCACGCTATTGCTCCCCGGCAACGGTGCCAGAAAAGAGCTTGGTAATCCCAAGTGCAGGGAACAATTCCAAAATGTGGAAGTGATAAGTATGGCGTGTCGAACCCACAAGGAGCTAAAGGTAAGATCAATATTCTCTCAAGCCCTATCTGCCACTGATACGACTCTACGTGCACCGAACGTTTGCTTCCAACTAGAAACAAGAAATAAAACTGTGTTGTGGGTATAAAGAGGATAACTTTGTATGATATCGGAGAGCTAAAATATAAAAGTAGGTGCTGTTATCATAAAGTTAGAATATACTACTAACTAATATAAATAGCAAGTGTGGAATAATGGTGGATCGGTGTGCGGAATTGTCCTAAGCAATTGTTAACAAGATCGATAGTCGTCATTGCAATTTCATATGAGGGAGAGGCATAAACTAGCATACTTTTACTACTTGGATCATATGCTCTTATGATTGGAACTCTAGCAAGCATTTGCAAATACTAAAGATTCATTAAGGTAAAACCCAACCATAGCATTAAAGCATCAAGTCCCCTTTTATCCCATACGCAACAACCCCCTTACTCGGGTTTAAGCTTCTGTCACTCTAGCAACCCACTATAAGCGAACCATGAACGTATTGCAACACCCTACAGCGGGAATCCCTCACGCTTGCGCGACACGGAGGGCACCATAGGACAGCACCAAAATAAAACATACAACTCGTACCAATCTAGGTCATCAATCAACTCAAAGACAAAAGATATCTACTCAAAACATCATAAGATGGCAACACATGATTGGATCATAATATGTAGAATAAAGCACCATGTTCAAGTAGGGATTACAGCGGGGTGCGGGAGAGTGGACCGCGTAAAAGAGATGAGGATGGTGATGATTATGGTGATGTTGATGAAGACGATCACCGCGAAGATGATTCCCCTCCCGATGGCACTCCGGTGCCACCAAGAGAGGGGAGGAGAGGTTCTCCCCCTTGTGCTTCCTCCTCCATGGCTTTCCTCCTCTGGTCCTTGGCCTTCATGGTGATGATGGCCCCTCCAAAATCCTCCTCCATGGCCTTCGGTGATGATGGGCCCCTCCGGCAGGGTGCCAGAGAGGGCCTAGATTGATTTCTCGTGGCTACAGAGGCTTGCGGTGGCGGAACTTCCGATCTAGGTTAATTCCCGAAGGTTTCTCTATTTATAGGAATTTTTGGCGTTGGTTTCATGTCAGGGGGGTCTCCGGGCTGTCCACGAGATAGGGGGGCGCGCCCTAGGAGGGGGGCGCAGCCCCCACTCTCGTGGGCAGCCTGGGACTCGTCTGGCCCAACTCCGATGCTGCGTGGTCTTCTTTTGGTCCATAAAAAATCGTCAAAAATTGGCACGTCAATTGGACTCCGTTTGGTATTCCTTTTCTGTAAAACTCAAAAACAAGGAGAAAACAAGAACTGGCACTGGGCTCTAAGTTAATAGGTTAGTCCCAAAAATCATATAAAATGGCATATAAATGCATATAAAACATCCTAGATGGATAATATAATAGCATGAATACTTCATAAATTATAGATACGTTGGAGACGTATCAGCCTGCGGCCAGGTAAAGGGGCGTACCAGCCCCTTGTGGGCTGGTCTGTCCCTCCCTCGGCCCATTAAGCCCATATCTTTGCCGGGGTTTGATACGTCCATTTTGCATCATGCTTTTATATCAATATTTATTGCATTATGGGCTATTATTACACATTATGTCACAATAATTATGGCTCTTCTTTCATATTTTACAAGGTTTATCATGAAGAGGGAGAATGCCGACAGCTGGGATTCTGGCTGGAAAAGGAGCAAATATTGGAAACCTATTCTACACAGCTCCAAAAATCCTAAAACTCCACGGAAGTCATTTTTGGAATTAATAAGAATTATTGAGCGAAGAAAATACCAGAGGGGGCCCACACCCTGGCCAGGAGGGTGGGGGCGCACCCCCCCTACTGGGCGCGCCCCCTGTCTCCTGGGCCCCCTGTTGGCCCTCTGGTGCCCATCTTTTGCTATATGAAGCCTCTTACCCTGGAAAAAAATCATAGGCAAGCTTACGGGACAAAACTCCGCCGCCATGAGGCGGAACCTTCGCGGAACCAATCTAGGGCTCCGGCGGAGCTGTTCTGCCGGGGAAACTTCCCTCCGGGAGGGGGAAATCATCACCATCGTCATCACCAACGATCCTCTCATCGGGAGGGGGTCAATATCCATCAACATATTCACCAGCACCATCTCCTCTCAAAACCCTAGTTCATCTCTTGTATCCAATCTTGTATCAAAACCACAAATTGGTACATGTGGGTTGCTAGTAGTGTTGATTACCCCATGTAGTTGATGCTAATTGGTTTACTTGGTGGAAGATCATATGTTCAGATCCTTAATGCATATTAATACTCCTCTGATCATGAACATGAATATGCTTTGTGAGTAGTTACGTTTGTTCCTGAGGACATGGGTAAAGTCTTGCTATTAGTAGTCATGTGAATTTGGTATTCGTTCGATATTTTGATGAGATGTATGTTGTCTCTCCTCTAGTGGTGTTATGTGAACGTCGACTACATGACACTTCACCATTATTTGGGCCTAGAGGAAGGCATTGGGAAGTAATAAGTAGATGATGGGTTGCTAGAGTCACAGAAGCTTAAACCCTAGTTTATGCGTTGCTTCGTAAGGGGCTGATTTGGATCCACTAGTTTCATGCTATGGTTAGGTTTACCTTAATACTTCTTTTGTAGTTGCGGATGCTTGCAATAGGGGTTAATCATAAGTGGGATGCTTGTCCAAGAAAGGGCAGTACCCAAGCACCAGTCCACCCACATATCAAATTATCAAAGTACCAAACGCGAATCATATGAGCGTGATGAAAACTAGCTTGACGATAATTCCCATGTGTCCTCGGGAGCGCTTTTCTCATTATAAGAAACTGTATAGGCTTGTCCTTTGCTACAAAAAGGATTGGGCCACCTTGCTGCACTTTATTTACTTTCATTGCTTGTTACCCGTTACAAATTATCCTATCATAAAACTATCTGTTACCTACAATTTCAGTGCTTGCAGAGAATACCTTACTGAAAACCGCTTGTCATTTCCTTCTGCTCCTCATTGGGTTCGACACTCTTACTTATCGAAAGGACTACGATAGATCCCCTATACTTGTGGGTCATCAAGACTCTTTTCTGGCGCCGTTGCCGGGGAGTGAAGCGCCTTTGGTGAGTGGAACTTGGTAAGGAAACATTTATATAGTGTGCTGAAATTTTCTGTCACTTGTTACGGAAACTAATCCTTTGAGGGGCTTGTTCGGGGCATCTTCGCCACAACCAGTAGAGCAAAGAGTTGCTCCTCAACCTACTGAACCTACTGCAAATGTTTACTTTGAGATTCCTTCGGGTATTATAGAGAAACTGCTAGCTAATCCCTTTGTAGGAGATGGAACATTGCATCCCGATTTACACCTTATATTTGTGGATGAAGTTTGTGGATTATTTAAGCTTGCAGGTATACTCGATGATGTTGTTAAGAGGAAGGTCTTCCCTTTATCTTTGAAGGGAGATGCATTGACATGGTATAGGCTATGTGATGATACATGATCTTGGAACTATAAACGATTGAAGTTGGAATTTCAACAAAAGTTCTATCCTATGCATCTTGTTCATCGTGATGGTAATTACATATATAATTTCTGGCCTCGCGAAGGAGAAAGCATCGCTCAAGCTTGGGGGAGTCTTAAGTCAATGTTATATTCATGCCCCAATCATGAGCTCTCAAGAGAAATGATTATTCAAAAAATTTATGCTCGGCTTTCTCTCAATGATCGCACCATGCTTGATACTTCCTGTGCTGGTTCTTATATGCTGAAGACTACTGAATTCAAGTGGGATTTACTAGAACGAATTAAACGCAACTATGAAGATTGGGGTTCCGACGATGGTAAGGAGTCAGGTATGACACGTAAGTTTGATTGTGTTAAATCTTTTATGGATACCGGTGCTTTTCGTGGATTTAGCGCTAAATATGGACTTGACTCTGAGATAGTAGCTACTTTTTGTTAATCTTTTGCTACTCACGTTGATCTCCCTAAGGAGAAGTGGTTTAAATATAATCCTCCCACTGAAGTAAAGGTAGTTGCACCTATTACAGTTGAAGAAAAGACTATCACTTATAATGATCCTGTTGTTCCTACTACTTATGTTGAGAAACCACCTTTTCCTCTTAGGATAAAGGATCATGCTAAAGCTTCAACTGTTGTTTGTAAGAGTAATACTAGAACTTATACACCCCCTGAGCAAATCAAAGTTGAACCTAATATTGCTATGGTTAAAGATCTCTTGGATGATAATATAGATGAGCATGTTATTTATTTCTGTGGTGAAACTGCTAATATTGCTAGACCAGATGCTAAGATACATAGACTTGTTGTAGGCATGCATGTTATTTCTGTTAAAATAGGAGATCATTGTTATCATGGCTTATGTGATATGGGTGCTAGTGCTAGTGCAATACCTCATTCCTTATATAAAGAAATAATGCATGACATTGCACCCGCTGAGTTAGAAGGTATTGATGTTACTATTAAGCTTGCCAATAGAGATACTATTAAGCCATTTGGGATTGTTAGAGATGTTGAAGTCTTGTGTGGGAAAGTTAAATATCCTCCTGATTTTCTTGTTCTTGGTTCCCCACAAGATGACTTTTGTCTCATTATATTTGCAGCCCCTTCTTGAATACTGTTAATCCTAGGATTGATTGCAAAAAGGATGTTGTTACAATTGGCTTAGGGTATATGAAACATGAGTTTAATTTTGCTAAATTTCGTAGACAACCCCGTGATAAAGAATTGCCTAGTAAGGATGAAATTATTGGTCTTGCTTCTATTGCCGTACCTCCTACTGATCCGTTAGAACAATATTTGCTAGACCATGAAAATGATATGTTTATGAATGAGAGAAGTGAAATAGACGAAGTGTTCCTTCAACAGGGTCCTATTCTGAAATACAACTTGCCTGTTGAAATCCTAGGGGATCCCCCTCCACCCAAGGGTGATTGTCGGTGTCAAAACCGGCGGATCTCGGGTAGGGGTTCCCGAACTGTGCGTCTAGGCAGATGGTAACAGGAGACAAGGGACACAATGTTTTACCTAGGTTCGGGCCCTCTTGATGGAGGTAAAACCCTACGTCCTGCTCGATTAATATTGATGATGTGTGTTACAAGAGTGGATCTACCACGAGATCAAGGAGGCTAAACCCTAGAAGCTAGCCAATGGTATGATTGTTCTTCGTGCTATGGACTAAAGCCATCCGGTTTATATAGACACTGGAGAGGGCTAGGGTTACACAGAGTCGGTTACAATGGTAGGAAATCTACATATCCGTATCGCCAAGCTTGCCTTCCACGCCAAGGAAAGTCCCATCCGGACACGGGACGAAGTCTTGAATCTTGTATCTTCATAGTCTTGGAGTCCGGCCGATGATGATAGTTCGACCATCCGGACACCCCCTAGTCCGGAACTCCCTCAGTAGCCCCTGAACCAGGCTTCAATGACGACGAGTCCGGCGCGCATGTTGTCTTCAGCATTGCAAGGCGGGTTCTTCCTCCGAATAATTTATAGAAGATTGTGAACACCAGGATAGTGTCCGGCTCTGCAAAATAAATTCCACGTACCACCGTAGAGAGAATAACATTACACAAGTTCAATCTGCTGACGTATTTTGTGGCGTGACGTCACACCACTACCAAGCCTTTAGTCAAATCGTTTTTATTGTTCCACCTCCACGCGTTTAGCGAGGCGGTTTCCTTGGCACGTCTTGTCGAAGCAGAGATCGTGTTCCCCTTATTCCGGGATTCCCATCAATACGGACGTGGGTAACCCAACCGCGCCCGTTGCCACGCCCCCTCCATCGAAGGCGGGTTCCAAACGATCACGGGGACAACTCTTGGTATTCTCCCTCTTTATAATGAGACCAAGGCCCGTTCTTTTCCTTCAATCCTCTATCGAATCCGCCCCTCGCCCCGAGTTCCAACACCCAGGGCTCCATATTTGGGTACCTTCGATCTTCGACAATGTCCGGCCCCGACCTACGAGGCCGGCGGATGCCCTCCTCCATCACGGAAGAGGACGTGCTAAAGCTAAGAGACGCCAGATACTTAACCTACGAGATTTCGCATAGGCTGCCTGCCCGAGGGCAAGTTATTCCTACTCCCGAGCTTGGCGAGAGCGTCGTGTTCGTGTCTCACCTCCGTCGGGGTTTAGGCTTCCCGACGGATCCCTTCGTGAGGGGGCTCATGTTTTACTATGGGCTGGAATTCCATGACTTGGCTCTGGAGTCTATCCTCCACATCTCATCATTCATTGTCGTCTGTGAAGCCTTCCTCCGCACTACCCCTCACTTCGGCTTGTGGCTCGAAACCTTCAACGTGGAGCTGAAGATGATTGAGGGGCGTCAGGCAGAGTGCGGCGGGGCGGTTATAAGTAAGAGGGTCGATGCTCCATGGCCCGAGGGCTCTTTTCAGGAGGAGCTCGGCTTGTGGCAACAGGAGTGGTTCTATATCACTGCTCCCAGGGGCAGTAGGCAGAGGCTGCTGCCCGTCTTCTGCTCGGGCCCTCCACAGCGGCTGACGTCATGGGTCAACAAGGGGCGTGACTGGGGGCCGTCCAAGGACGTTCCCCTGTTGCAGGACCGGATTTGAGGCCTCCAAGAAAGGGAGATCAATCTGGCCATAGTGGTACAGGTTATGTTGATCCGTCGCCTACTGCCCTGCAAATGTTGCCCCCTCCGCCTGTGGGAATTTAATCCGGAGGGGCCACGAGCTCTTCAACACTTCATGGGTTTGACACCCGCGGAGATGTACGAACTGTTCTTCGGATCGCAAGAGATGCGTCCGGAATTGACCGAGGATGCTGGCCTAAGCTGCAATCGCCCGGATACTCAAGTAAGTAGCCCTGTGTCCGGACACATCGTTCATTTATTTACTGTGGGTTTGCCTTTTAACCAGCTATCCCTTGGACAGGAGTGGATAGCGCAAGCAAAACTGGTACGGTGTCCGGCCCCCCTCCCTAAGACCATGCAGGATCCCGTGTTAATCAAAATGTTAGAGGTTGCACCTTCAGAGGAGGTCGAAGAAGGGCACAGGGGATCTACCACCTCAGCCACAGAGGCTTTCAGTAACGGAGGAATCGAGAGTCCCTCCTTCCAGGGGGAGAAGAGGACCGCTTCCGAAGACCCGGAGGCCAAGGCCTCAAAGCGGGGAAAGAAATCTGTACCGGAAGGTCCCGGGCCGGGAAGAGCCCTGGACAAACTGTCTCCTCAGAGGAATCAGCCCTCTAGCGAGCCGTAAGTAAAAGGGGGAATTTTGTAATAGTGGATATCCCTATTTAATTTCTAAGGGTAACCAAAGTTTTCACCTTGTAGTTCAGATCTCAGCCCATCTCAGCACAGCTCATCTTCGGGAGACCTTCGTCCGAAGATGATGGAGAGCGAAACGCCTCCATCTTCCGCCCCATCGTGCGAGGCGGACGACCTTGAGGTGTCGTCGCGGACGGTCTCCCCGAGTCCGGCGGGGCCAGAGAGTTCGGCACCCATTGGAGTACGGCCGGTGGAGCTGCAGGATTTGCTTAAGAGGGCGTCCATCTCAGAAGATCACCGCACATTAATGGGTATGGTGATTGAGAGGATCTCGTCCGCCGAAAGCGGGTTGTGTGAAGCCGTCGGAAGTTTGCTGACGGGATTTGAGGTACGCAAAAAATGACATACCTTTTGACAGTTTTGCACATGAAGTGCGCCCTGTATAGATAGTAGCCCTTGAGACTTGGTATGCTGTCGAAAGCGGCAGCGTGCCGAGGATCATAATCTCAGTTATAGATTGTCGCCTTTCCTATGCAGGTGGTGGAACGTTCGGTGGCTAGCCGGACTGATGGATTTGCCGAGCTGAAGAGGCAACTCGACGTTGCAGATGCGGACATCTCGCTGGTTAATAAATGACTCAATGAGTCACAAGGTATGTAGTTGCTCTGCGGTCGCCTAGTAAGGGAGCTGATGCCCATTCCTTACAATTTGTATGCCTGATGCAGATAGTGCTGCTGCTGTGGAAGGCCTTCGAGCAGAACTTGCTCGGGCCAAGGAGCAAGCCAGAAAAAGCGAGGCGACTGCCTCGAAGGCAGCGGAAGAGCTAGAAGCCGAGAAGGCTGCTCACTGCCGAAGCAGGGAGGAGATGGCCGGAATGGCCACGAAATTAAAAGTTGCTACCGACCGCCTGGATGTTCTTGAAGGAGAACACCGAGCGAAGCAAGAGGACCTGAAGAAGGCCGACGCCGAAGCCAAGGATGCCCGTAGTGCGATGTGGGCTATGAAGGAGGAACTGCGTCAGGTCGAAGACATTGTGGCTGGAAAGCCCTTTATGCCGCGTAGGAAGTTCACGGATCCGAAGTATGCTCAGCTGGGCCGATTGTACGGTGCGGAGGACCTTATCTGGACTTGGCGGCGAGTGCGGCGGACGCAGTCGTGCACTTTCGAAGCCAGGAGGATCATGAAATGGAAGAGCTTTTCTGGTCTCAATTCCATAGTCCGGAGCGTCCACTTCCGTTGAGTGATCGGCTGGTTGAGTGGGCTGAGCTGAATAGATTATCCGGACTTGCCATGACGGATGTGGTCGCTCATCTGTGGCCGAGAAGGCCCAAGCCAAAGAGTTATTTTGGCTTGTTGCAGCAATTCCTTGGGGCGGTGCCGCGTATTGGGGCGATGAAGCGGTCGGCATGCATAGAAGGTGCACGGATGGCTCTCACCCATGGTAAGACATACTGGGCGGAGATGGATGCCACCGCTGTTGCATCCCTGGGTTCGGACAAAAGTCGATTCCCCACCGAGCACTATTTTGAGGAAGTCCTGCAGGGCGCTCGTATAATAGAGTCGTAGTGCTCGAAAGATGTTATGTTTGAATGACATGTATGATTTTTGAGATCATGTTTATAATGCAATAACTTTTTATACTTGTGTGTTCAAGTATTGAACTATCTCCTGTGCGGCCGTATATGTATGTATAATCTGAAAGATGGCAGTCTTTGGCTTCAGCCCCCACGCACATGGTGCGGGGGTGTTTGCAAAAAGAAAAGCGCTTTTTTCACACTTAATCCAACGTCTTGGTCCTTTTAAGGAGGTGATAACATAGCAAAGTAGGCAACAAAATGCTTTATCACTTTCACTTAGCCATAGGAGCTCGAATGTGGGGCTACTATATAGCCCCTGGTGGCACCGCTCTTCCCGAACTCGGGGCGCGTATGTGCCTGACCGGGAAGCGGTCCTTCGTCAAAGCGGAGGAATTCTAAACATTCCAATGGTCGATCGAGTGGTTGAGGAGTCTCTCGCTATATCATGACAGTCAGTTTTCGGCTTTCTCTACTGAGGTGCTCGCCCGGCTGAACCGGGGCACAATCGCAGTAGTTCTCCTGGTGCCGCGTTAGCCGATGATGCGGAATGTAAGGCAGCAAAACACAGGAGCCGGGCAAACCCAAAATTTGACCAAAGACATGATTCGGAGCTGATGCATATAAGGCCTAACTCGAGACACCGAACACTCCCTAAGGTGTTCGGTCTTTATGATACCGGGCAGAACAATGCCCTAAGCCCCTTGTGTCCAGGTACAGACGGGAACTTCTGACGCAGCCGATGCCAAAACGCCAGCCTCCTCCTCGGCTATGGTGGGGAACCGGGGGATGTGTATCAACAAGAGATAGTAAGAAAGGTTTACGCAGGGTCTTAATCTGAAAAGAATCCTTGCAACAGGTCCCTGCTGCACGTCTGTGCCTGTGTCTCTGTTGTGCTGTATCTTGGACGGGTGTAGCACGTGCTTCATCTGAAAAAGAGAAGGACTTAGTTTCCAAGAAATATCGTGCAGAAATTGTATTAAAATAGAATAAAATGAGGAAAGTTGAGCTTTATTGGCTCTCATCATGTATACACGCGGCCCCTTATGAAGGGGGTATGCGGCTGGGAAGCCCCTTGTTTAGCTACGCCGGACTCGCCTAACCATGTCCGAGGTCTGAATGACCTGTTTTTAGGGGCTTTGACCTGCAAGGTCTGATTAGTGTGTGGCTGTTGAAGCAGTCTCACGTTCTCCGTGGTCGAGGAACACTCGGAGTTACTTTTTAATGAAATTATGCCACGTTGACCGAGCATTCTTAAGCGTAAAAAACGCGTAATGTGGTATTGCATTAGGGCTGGCGATAGATGCACGCCCCAATAGTGCTTAAGGGCTACTGTTTGAATGGGGCGATGGAGAGTGAGCTTTTCGCGACGGAGGTTGTCGGATGAACCGAACACAACCTCTGGTGGTACAGAGCCTGTATAATTGGCTTAAAGGCCTGGCGTCACTCCTTTGAAGGAAGTGCTGCTACGGCGAATTTTGGTAGGGTCTATCCCCATTCTGCGGGCGGTGTCCTGGTATAGCAGGTGCCGCGCTGTCTTTTCGTGTTATCACATGAAGTGAGTTCACTGTTTTGACTTCTAGTGGGAAAGTCTTCTGTTTTCCGGAGTGCTTCTTTTGGGTTTCGTCACTTTCGCTTGGTGTGTCGAGCCCCTTGTGTTCGGCATTAAGTCGGCCGGACTGTTTGAAGCCCCAACAATCTCTGTGGGTATGGTTTGCAGGCTTCCCGAAGGTACCATGTATTTGACATAGTCTATCCAGAATCTTGTTTAGGTTGGATAGCTCGTCACTGTTGTCCTTGAGGGGCAGTGTTTTGTTGTTCGGCCGAGAGTTTTGAATCTGGCGTTGACCGCCGTACTATTTGGGCCATTTTCCTTATTCCGGCGCTGATCTTTTCTGCCTCGTGATTTCCCATTTCCATCCCTAACTTCGGATGTACTCGGGTCGCTGGTGCTGCATCTAGCCAGCTAGCTGTCTTCCCCCGCGCAAAAGCGGGTCATGAGGCTTGTTAGTGCGACCATTGTTCTTGGTTTTTCATGGCCGAGGTGTCTGGCAAGCCATTCGTCTTGGACGTTGTGTTTAAAGGCTGCTAGGGCTTCAGCGTCCGGACAGTCTACTATTTGGTTCTCTTTAGTGAGGAACCTGTTCCAGAATTTGCGTGCTGACTCTCCGGGCTGTTGAGTTATGTGACTTAAATCGTCTGCATCCGGAGGGCGGACATAGGTCCCCTGAAAGTTTGCTCGAAACGCATCCTCAAGCTCTTCCCAACTTCCAATGGTATTTTCTGGGAGGCTTTTAAGCCAATGCCGAGCTGGCCCTTTGAGCTTGAGGGGTAGGTATTTTATGGCATGGAGATCGTCTCCTCTGGCCATATGTATGTGTAGGATGTAGTCCTCAATCCAGACTCCGGGGTCTATTGTCCGTCATATGCTTCTATGTTTACGGGTTTGAATCCCGCTGGAAATCCATGATCCAGTACTTCGTCGGTGAAACATAGTGGGTGTGCGGCGCCCCTGTATTTGGGTGTGCCGTTGTCTTCGAATGCTCAGCGTGTTATGTTGCTTCCTGGAGTCTTCTTTTTTGGCCCATAAATAGATCTGACTGGGTCGTCCTTTTTCCGAGGATCTTTATGCTGATCGTGTGCCGGCTTGTGTGCGGCGCCCCTTGTTGCTCTTGGCCTGTCATCTGGTCGTCTATCCGGCCAGGCGGCTTCTTTCTTTTTTGACTGCGGGGGCTCTAAGGCCTCCTCGTCAAATTCGGGCAACAGCTTGCGCTTCGGGTAGCTCTTTGTCTGGTGACTAGCGCCATGTTTATCTGCGCTGTTGAGTACTTTGCTCCATCTCATTCTGAGTGCATCCTCTGCTGTTTTGAGCTTCCGCTTTTGCTTCTTCAAACTTCTTGCAGTGGCGATGAGCCTTTTATGAAGATTCATATGCTCTGGTGATGTGAGATCATCTTCGCCGGGGATGGGTTGCTTGTCCAGTTCATGTCTGGCTGGCTGCTTGTTGACATGTGCGTCGTCCACTGCTTCGCCCTGCTCCAGGGCCGGGTCCGTATGGGTGCCGTTTTTATCGATGCCGGTCTTCGGGCGGCGCTTGCGTCGCCGCTTTGGTTGTTTGTTGGGGGAGTTGTCCTTCGCCACGTCCCGTTTTTCCTCATTATCGCTTCCTTTTGGTGTATCCACCATGTATACGTCATGAGTTGGGGTGGCTTTCCCGTGCCCGGTAGGCGCTGGTTCTTGGTCGTCTCCGGCATCGTCGTCCATACCGTCGATGTCTTTGGAGTCATAGTTTAGCATGTCGGTTAGATCGTCGACAGCGGCTACCAAGTGGGTGGTGGGTGGGCTTTGAATTTCTTCGTCGTCTGCATCCCAACCGTCCTAACCGCAGTCCGGCCAGGGCTCTCCTGATAACGAGAGATATTTTAGCAAACTCAAGATGTCGCCAAAAGGTGAGTGTTGAAAGATGTCCGCTGCGGTGAACTCCATGATCGGCGCCCAATCGGATTCGATCGGAGGGGGTGCGGGAGGTTCGGAATCCGGCAAGGAGTCCGGCACCTCGGAGTCACGAGCTTTATGAGGGACAAGGTCAGTGTTCGGCTCTATCGCCATAGAGGTTGCAGCTCCCGAGGCGGTGTCTAGCCATCCGTCCTCGATCTGCGCAGCCGGCTCCGAATTGAAGATCGGAGCGGGTTCGAGTGCGGCCTCCAGGGTACTGTCTGGCTGCAGAACTAAATCATGCTCGCCGTGACAGTGCGGCACGCTCGGCTGTGGCTCGAATCCATCAAGGATCAAGTCCCCGCGGATGTCAGCCATGAAGTTCAAACTTCCAAATCTGACCTGGCGGCCAGGGGCGTAGCTTTCGATCTGCTCCAGATGGCCAAGCGGATTGGCCCGCAGTGCGAAGCTGCCGAATGCGAAGATCTGTCCGAGGAGAAAGGTCTCACCCTGGACTGCGTCGTTGATGATGGTCGAAGAAGCCATCGAGCCTATCGGCGACGACACAGAGGAACTCTCAATGAAAGTACCAATGTCGGTGTCAAAACCGGCGGATCTCGGGTAGGGGGTCCCGAACTGTGCGTCTAGGCGAATGGTAACAAGAGACAAGGGACACGATGTTTTACCCAGGTTCGGGCCCTCTTGATGGAGGTAAAACCCTACGTCCTGCTCGATTAATATTGATGATGTGTGTTACAAGAGTGGATCTACCACGAGATCAAGGAGGCTAAACCCTAGAAGCTAGCCTATGATATGATTGTTCTTCGTGCTATGGACTAAAGCCATCCGATTTATATAGACACCGGAGAGGGCTAGGGTTACACAGAGTCGGTTACAATGGTAGGAAATATACATATCCATATCGCCAAGCTTGCCTTCCACGCCAAGGAAAGTCCCATCCGGACACGGGACGAAGTCTTCAATCTTGTATCTTCATAGTCTTGGAGTCCGGCCGATGATGATAGTTCGGCCATCCGGACACCCCCTAGTCCGGAACTCCCTCAGTGATCCCGTGTATGAGCTCAAACCTTTACCTGATAATCTTAAATATGCTTATCTTGATGAAAAGAAGATATATCCTGCTATTATTAGTGTTAACCTTTCAGAGCAAGAAGAGGAAAGATTATTGAAAACTCTGAAGAAGCACCGTGCTGCTATTGGATATACTCTAGATGATCTTAAGGGCATTAGTCCCACTCTATGCCAACACAAAACTAAATTGGAGAAAGATGCCAAACCATTTAGAGATCCTCAACGACAATTAAATCCTAAGATGAAAGAAGTGGTAAGAAAGGAGATACTAAAGCTCCTTGAGGCAAGTATAATTTATCCCGTTGCTGATAGTGATTGGGTAAGTCCTGTCCATTGCGTCCCCAAGAAAGGAGGTATTACTGTCATTCCTAATGATGAAGATGAATTGATCCCGCAAAGAATTATTACAGGTTATAGGATGGTAATTGATTTCTGTAAATTAAATAAAGCTACTAAGAAAGATCATTACCCTTTACCTTTTATTGATCAAATGCTAGAAAGACTATCCAAACATACACATTTCTGCTTTCTACATGGTTATTCTGGTTTCCCTCAAATACCCGTGTCAGCCGAGGATCAATCAAAAACTACTTTTACTTGCCCTTTCGGTACTTTTGCTTATAGATGTATGCCTTTTGGTTTATGTAATGCACCTTCTACCTTTCAAAGATGCATGATGGCTATATCCTCTGACTTTTGTGAAAATATTTGTGAGGTATTCATGGATGATTTCTCTGTTTATGGATCCTCTTTTGATGATTGCTTGAGCAACCTTGATCGAGTTTTGCAGAGATGTGAAGACACTAGTCTCGTCTTGAATTGGGAAAAGTGACACTTTATGGTTAATGAAGGCATTGTCTTGGGGCATAAAATTTCTGAAAGAGGTATTGAAGTTGATAAAGCTAAAGTTGATGCTATTGAAAAGATGCCATGTCCCAAGGACATAAAAGGTATAAGAAGTTTCCGTGGTCATGCCGGTTTTTATAGGAGGTTCATTAAGGATTTTTCTAAAATCTCTAGGCCTCTGACCAATTTATTGCAAAAAGATATTCCTATTGTCTTTGATGATGATTGTGTAGAAGCATTTGAAATACTTAAGAAAGCTTTGATCACTGCACCTATTGTTCAGCCACCTAATTGGAACTTACCCTTTGAAATTATGTGTGATGCTAGCGATTATGATGTAGGTGCTGTTCTAGGGAAAAGGGTTGATAAGAAATTAAATGTTATCCAGTATGCTAGTAAAACTCTTGATACTGCCCAGAGAAATTATGCTTCTACTGAAAAAGAGTTCTTAGCAGTCGTTTTTGCATGTGATAAGTTCAAACCTTACATTGTTGATTGTAAAGTTACTATTCACACTGATCATGCTGCTATTAAATATCTTATGGAAAATAAAGATGCTAAGCCTAGACTTATTAGATGGGCTCTCTTGCTTCAAGAATTTGATTTGCACATTATTGATAGAAAGGGAGCTGAGAACCCCATTGCAGACAACTTGTCTAGGTAAGAGAATGTTCTTGATGACCCACTACCTATTGATGATAGCTTTCCCGATGAACAATTAGCGGTCATTAATGCTTCTCGTACTGCTCCATGGTATGATGATTATGCTAATTACATTGTTGCTAAATTTATACCACCGAGTTTCACATACCAGCAAAAGAAAAAGTTCTTTTATGATTTAAGACATTACTTCTGGGATGACCCACACCTTTACAAAGAAGGAGTAGATGGTGTTATTAGACGTTGTGTACCTGAGCATGAACAAGAACATATCCTACGCAAGTGTCACTCCAAACCATATGGAGGACACCACGCTGGAGATAGAACTGCACATAAGGTATTGCAATTCGGTTTTTATTGGCCTACTCTCTTCAAAGATGCCCGTAAGTTTGTCTTGTCTTGTGATGAATGTAAAAGAATTGGTAATATTAGTAGACGTCAAGAAATGCCTATGAATTATTCTCTTGTTATTGAACCATTTGATGTTTTGGGCTTTGATTATATGGGACCTTTTCCCGCTTCTAATGGATACACACATTTTTAGTTGTTGATTATGTTACTAAGTGGGTAGAAGCTATTCCAACTAGTAGTGCTGATCATAACACCTCTATTAAGATGCTTAAAGAAGTTATTTTTCTGAGGTTTGGAGTCCCTAGATATCTTATGACTGATGGTGGTTCACATTTTATTCATGGTGCTTTTCGTAAAATGCTTGCTAAGTATGATGTTAATCATAGAATTGCATCTCCTTATCACCCACAGTCTAGCGGTCAAGTAGAGTTGAGCAATAGAGAGCTCAAATTAATTTTGCAAAAGACTGTCAATACATCTAGAAAGAATTGGTCCAAGAAACTTGATTATGCATTATGCGCCTATAGAACTACATATAAAAATCCTATGGCTATGTCTCCGTATAAGATGGTTTATGGAAAAGCATGTCACTTACCTCTCGAACTTGAACATAAAGCATATTGGGCCATTAAAGAGCTCAACTATGACTTCAAACTTGCTGGTGAGAAGAGTTTATTTGATATTAGCTCACTTTATGAATGGAGAACCCAAGCCTATGAGAATGCCAAACTGTTCAAAGAAAAAGTTAAAAGATGGCATGACAAAAGGATACAAAAGCGTGAGTTTAACGTAGGTGATTATGTGTTACTATTCAACTCTCGTTTAAGATTTTTTTTGCAGGAAAACTTCTCTCTAAGTGGGAAGGTCCTTACCTTATCGAGGATGTATATCGTTCCGGTGCCATAAAAATCAACAACTTCGAAGGCACAAGTCCGAGGGTAGTGAACGGTCAAAGAATCAAACATTATATCTCAGGTAATCCTATCAATGTTGAAACTAATATTATTGAGATCGTAACCCCGGAAGAATACATAAGGGACACTTTCCAGAATGTTTCAGACTCCGAAAAGGAATAGCTATGTGGTACGGTAAGTAAACCGACTCCAAAACAATTCTAATGGCAATTTTTCTCCATTTTGGAATATTTAAGAATTTTGGAAAGCAAGAAGTAATCCGGGAAGGACACGAGGTCTCCATGGGGGTGGAGGGCGCCCCCCCTACTCGGCGCGCCCTCTGTCTCGTGGGCACCTCGTGTGCCTCCCGGACTCCGTTTTCTTGCACGTTACTTCTTTCAGTCGGTAAAAATTCATTATATAATCTCCCAAAGGTTTTGACCACCGAATCATGCAAAAATCCTCTGTTTTCATTTCGAGCTATTTTTCTGACAGATCTAGAGCATCATGACGTCACCCTCCTTCAACAATAAAGACAAGGACGCTTGGCTATTGAATATAGAGCTGAAAAGAGAAGAACCGGAGGAGATCAACAAGGATGAAGGGATCAAGAAGGCCATGGAGGATCAAGCTCCGACGGTGGAAGAAGAAGACATCCCTCAACCTCTATAACCTCTTTACTCCAACTGAGATTGAAGGTTTCAAGATGATTGAGTTAGCTTGCATACAAAACAAGTATCTCACACAGGAAAATATTTTGTTTAAGGATCATATCGTCGGACTCAAGGGCAATATCTGCAAGTTGGATGAGCTTTTACGCTTGATGTGCGATTATCCACCATCATCATCACCACCTTCATCACCTCCTAGGACATAATCACATGGGTATGGGCACTCCCCTTGGCAACTGCCAAGCTTGGGGGGAGGTGCCCCGGTATTGTATCACCATCATACTCCTATCTTTACCGTTTTATTTAGTTCGATCCTTTTAGTAGTATCTTGATCTAGTAGAATAAAGTTTTGGTATGAATTAGTTTTGAGTTTTGCTTTGTGATCTCTTTATGTAATCGAGTCTGTGAGCTATCTATAATAAAGATTAGTGTTGAGTCAAGGGCTTTCCTATCTTGCTATGATCTTGAGAAAATAGAAAGAATAAAAAGAATAAAAGGGTTCATATTGATCTTATGGATAGTAATGACTTCACATATAAAGAGTATGAGGCATAAAAGTTGTTGAGAGTTGACAAACATAGTTTTGGTCATCGTTGCCATTAATAGGAAGTAATAAAGAAAGAGAGGTTTTCACATATAAATATACTATCTTGGACATCTTTTATGATTGTGAGCACTCATTAAGTATGACATGCTAAAGAGTTGATGTTGGACAAGGAAGACAACGTAATGGTTTATGTTTTCTCACATCTCAGTTAAAGTATATTGTCATGGATCGTCCGAACATGTTGAGCTTGCCTTTCCCCCTCATGCTAGCCAAATTCCTTGCACCAAGTAGAGATACTTCTTGTGCTTCCAAATATCCTTAAACCCAGTTTTGCCATGAGAGTCCACCATACCTACCTATGGATTGAGTAAGATCCTTCAAGTAAGTTGTCATGTTGCAAGCAATAAAAATTGCTCTCTAAATATGTATGACTTATTAGTGCGGAGAAAATAAGCTTTATACGATCATGTGATATGGAAGTAATAAAAGCGACGGACTGCATAATAAAGGTTCATATCACAAGTGGCAATATAAAGTGACATTCTTCTGCATTAAGATTTTGTGCATCCAATCGTAAAAGCACATGACAACCTCTACTTCCCTCTGCGAAGGGCCTATCTTTTACTTTATGTCTTTTACTTTATGCAAGAGTCAAGGTGATCTTCACCTTTCCCTTTTTCATTTTATCCTTTGGCAAGCACCTCGTGTTGGAAAGATCCTGATATATATATCCAATTGGATGTAAGTTAGCATGAACTATTATTGTTGACATCACCCAAAGTTGAATACATTGGGAGGCAAAACAATAAGCCCCTATCTTTCTCAGTGTCCGATTAAAACGTCATAACCATAAGTATTGCGTGAGTGTTAGCAATTGTAGAAGACTGTATGATAGTTGAGTATGTGGACTTGCTGAAATGCTCTATTTTTGACTCTTTTTGATGTTATGATAAATTGCAATTGCTTCAATGACTGAGATTATAGTTTTTTAGTTCTCAATGAAGTTTATGTTCCATACTTGACATTGTGAATAGATTGTTACTTGTGCATAAGAAATCATATGACAAAATCTATATATGTTGCTGTTATAAGAATGATCATGATGCCCTCATGTCCGTATTTTATTTTTATCGACACCTCTATCTCTAAACATGTGGACATATTTTTCGATTTCGGCTTCCGCTTGAGGACAAGCGAGGTCTAAGCTTGGAGGAGTTGATACGTACATTTTGGATAATGCTTTTATATCAATATTTATTGCATTATGGGCTGTTATTACACATTATGTCACAATACTTATGGCTATTCTCTATTATTTTACAAGGTTTATCATGAAGAGGGAGAATGCCGGCAGCTGGGATTCTGGCTGGAAAAGGAGCAAATATTGGAAACCTATTCTACACAGCTCCAAAAATCCTGAAACTCCACGGAAGTCATTTTTGGAATTAATAAGAATTATTGAGCGAAGAAAATGCCAGAGGGGGCCCACACCCTGGACAGGAGGGTGGGGGGTGCGCCCCCCTACTAGGCGCGCCCCTTGTCTCCTGGCCCCCCTGTTGGCCCTCCGGTGCCCACCTTCTACTATATGAAGCCTCTTACCTTGGAAAAAATCATAGGCAAGCTTACAGGACGAAACTCCGCCGCCACGAGGCGGAACCTTGGCGGAACCAATCTAGGGCTCCGGCGGAGCTGTTCTGCCAGGGAAACTTCCCTCCGGGAGGGGGAAATCATCACCATCGTCATCACCAATGATCCTCTCATCGGGAGAGGATCAATCTCCATCAACATCATCACCAGCACCATCTCCTCTCAGAACCCTAGTTCATCTCTTGTATCCAATCTTGTATCAAAACCACAAATTTGTACATGTGGGTTGCTAGTAGTGTTGATTACCCCTTGTAGTTGATGCTAATTGGTTTACTTGGTGGAAGATCATATGTTCAGATCCTTAATGCATATTAATACTCCTCTGATCATGACATGAATATGCTTTGTGAGTAGTTACGTTTGTTCCTGAGGACATGGGTGAAGTCTTGCTATTAGTAGTCATGTGAATTTGGTATTCGTTCGATATTTTGATGAGATGTATGTTGTCTCTCCTCTAGTGGTGTTATGTGAACGTCGACTACATGACACTTCACCATTATTTGGGCCTAGAGGAAGGCATTGGGAAGTAATAAGTAGATGATGGGTTGCTAGAGTCACAGAAGCTTAAACCCTAGTTTATGCGTTGCTTCGTAAGGGGCTGATTTGGATCCACTAGTTTCATGCTATGGTTAGGTTAACCTTAATATTTCTTTTGTAGTTGCGGATGCTTGCAATAGGGGTTAATCATAAGTGGGATGCTTGTCCAAGAAAGGGCAGTACCCAAGCACCGGTCCACCCACATATCAAATTATCAAAGTACCGAACGCGAATCATATGAGCGTGATGAAAACTAGCTTAACGATAATTCCCATGTGTCCTCGGGAGCGCTTTTCTCATTATAAGAAATTGTATAGGCTTTTCCTTTGCTACTAAAAGGATTGGGCCACCTTGCTGCACTTTATTTACTTTCATTGCTTGTTACCCGTTACAAATTATCTTATCACAAAACTATCTGTTACCTACAATTTCAGTGCTTGCAGAGAATACCTTACTGAAAACCGCTTGTCATTTCCTTATGCTCCTTGTTGGGTTCGACACTCTTACTTATCGAAAGGACTACGATAGATCCCCTATACTTGTGGGTCATCAGGGTTGCCCGAAACTCCTTTCTGGTGACTCGGTATGTACCCGGTACCCTCTGGAACACTTCCGGTGTCCGAATACTATCATCCTATATATCAATCTTTACCTCTCGACCATTTCGTGACTCCTCGTCATGTCCGTGATCTCATTTGGTACTCCGAACAACATTCGGTCACCAAATCACATTACTCATATAATACAATATCATCATCGAATGTTAAGCGTACAGACCCTACGGGTTCGAGAACTATGTAGACATGACCGAAACAACTCTCCGGTCAATAACCAATAGCGGAACCTGGATGTTCATATTGGCTCCCACATATTCTACGAAGATCTTTATCGGTTGAACCATTATGACAACATACGTTATTCCCTTTGTCCATCGGTATCTTACTTGCCCGAGGTTCGATCGTCGGTATCTTCATACCTAGTTCAATATCGTTACCAGCAAATCTCTTTACTCGTTCCGTAATACATCATCACGCGACTAACTCATTAGTCACTTTGCTTGCAAGTCTTCTTATGATGTGTATTACCGAGAGGGCCCGGAGATACCTCTCCGATACTCAGAGTGACATATCGTAATCTTGATCTATGCCAACCCAACAAACACCTTCGGAGATACTTGTAGAGCATCTTTATAATCACCCAGTTACGTTGTGATGTTTGATAGCACACAAGGTATTCCTTCGGTATCCGGGAGTTGCAAAATCTCATAGTCGGAGGAATATGTATTTGACATGAAGAAAGTAATAGCAATAATACTGAACGATCATAATGCTAAGCTAACGAATGGGTCTTGTCCATCATATCATTGTCCTAATGATGTGATCCCATTCATCAAATGACAACACATGTCTATGGTTAGGAAACTTAACCATCTTTGATTAACGAGCTAGTCTAGTAGAGGCTTACTAGGGACATGGCATTTTTCTATGTATCCACACATGTATCAAGTTTCCGATTAATACAATTCTAGCATGGATAATAAACATTTACCATGATATAAGGAAATAGAAAACAACAACTTTATTATTGCCTCTTGGGCATATTTCCTTCGGTCTCCCACTTGCACTAGAGTCAATAATCTAGTTCACATCGCCATGTGATTTAACACCAATAGTTCACATCTTTATGTGATTAACACCCATAGTTCGCATCGCCATGTGACAAACACCCAGGGTTTACTAGAGTCCATAATCTAGTTCACATCTCTATGTGATTAACACCCAAAGAGTACTAAGGTGTGATCATGTTTTGCTTGTGAGAGAACTTTAGTCAACGGGTCTGCCACATTCAGATCTGTATGTATTTTGCAAATTTCTATGTCTACAATGCTCTGCATGGAGCTACTCTAGCTAATTTCTCCCACGTTCAATACGTATCTAGGTTGAGACTTAGCGTCATCTAGATCAGTGTCAAAGCTTGCATCGTCGTAACTCTTTATGACAAACTCTTTATCACCTCCATAACCGAGAAACATTTCCTTAGTCCTCTTTAAGTACCTAAGGATAATTTTGACCATTGTCCAGTGATCCACTCCTGGATCACTATTGTACCCCTTGCCAAACTCATATCAAGGCACACAACTGGTCTGGTACACAGCATGTCATACTTTATAGAACCTATGGCCGAGACATAGGGAATGACTTTCATTCTCTTTATGTCTTCTGCTGTGGTCGGGCTTTGAGTCTTACTCAACTTTACACCTTGTAATACAAGCAAGAACCCTTTCTTTGACTGATCCATTTTGAAATTCTTCAAAACATTATCAAGGTATGTGCTTTGTGAAAGTCCTATTAAGTGTCTTGATCTATCTCTATAGATCTTGATGCCCAATATATAAGCAGCTTCATCGAGGTCTTTCATTGAATTTTTTTATCCAAGTATCCTTTTATGTTATCCAGAAATTATATATCATTTCCAATCAACAATATGTCATCCACATATAATATTAGAAATGCTACAGAGCTCCCACTCACTTTCTTGTAAATACAGGCTTCTCCGAAAGTCTGTAAAAAACCATATGTTTTGATCTCCTCATCAAAGCGTATATTCCAACTTGAGATGCTTGCACCAGTCCATAAATGGATCGCTGGAGCTTGCACACTTTGTTAGCACCTTTAGGATCGACAAAACCTTCTGGTTGCATCATATACAACTCTTCTTTAAGAAATCCATTAAGGAATGCAGTTTTGAGGTCCATTTGCCAGATTTCATAATCACAAGATGCGGCAGTTGCTAACATGATTTGGATAGACTTAAGCATCGCTATGGGTGAGAAAGTCTCACCGTACTCAACTCCTTGAACTTGTCGAAAACCTTTTGTCGGCGTTCTAGGAACTAGGGTATATAGACCTACCTGCCTGCGGCCCATGGCGTGGCTCCATCGATGGCCTGGTATGGCCCATCTTCACCCATGGCAAGACAAGACCCTTGTGAGGGGCCAAGCCTCGCGAGGCGGGCGACATCAAGACCTCCTGAGGGAGCGGCATCCTCAGGTGGCCTCCTGATAGAGCGGGGATTTCTATGCAAGACATAGCCTCACAAGGCTTAAATGACATCAGCCATGACAACCAAGGCCAGCGACACAGAGCGGCAGGTTTCCTCTTTGGTGCAAAGGAGGCAAGCACAGGTGTGGAGTCCCAAGGAATCGGCCAAAGGTTGCCATTTGCATGCAACAAGACCAGGACCGCTAGAACGGCAGGACGGATGTCAGTGCCAAGCCCACCATGATGTCACGTTCAGAAGCTTTGCAGGCGAAGACCACCTTTCATCAGGATCATATGTACTTTTTGCCCCCTTTCAAATTTGGCCATTGTGGGATCCCTTCCCGCCTAAGTTTTGGAGGAAGAGGACCAAGGCCACTATAAATATAGCCTAGCCACCACCATAGAAAGCATGGGGTGATCAGCTCATCGAATCCCCAAGACCTCATCACAAGAACACGCCTCATGAGGCTGTTCTTCCACTTGCACTAGTTCATCCTCAGGCCCCCGCGAGGCTAATCCACCACAAAGCAGGAGTAGGGTATTACACCACAAGGTGGCCCGAACCTGGGTAAACGGCCGTGTCTTTCTTTGTTGTGTTCATCGAGCTAGGTCGTGAGAGAAGGGGATCGATTGACTTGATAGGTTGAGTTCTTCGCACATGCCCCTGAGTTCAAACCTTTCTTGGGTCTGCAGAGCCCGGAATCCGACATTTGGCGCGTCAAGTAGGGGGCATGTCGAAGCCTCTCTTTCGTCAGTTGTTTCACCCCTGCTCCGCTATTCTCATGGCGGACGCTCGTCGAGTTCATGCCGAGCGTCGGGCAGCCCTTGCCGTGCATGTCTCTTAGATGGCACCCGCGGTCAACGGTGCTCCTCACTGCTCCCCGTCTCCCATGGCCAAAGCTGCCACTGGCCCTGTAGCCCATGAGCACCAGGATTCGTTGTGGCCACCCTCTGTGCGATGCGACGGCCGCACTGCCACTCCGTCGCTGATCCCGGCCGTTGCTTTATCCTCCCACACCCGTCACGGGTCGGCAACCGTGCAATCGGCGCTGCTTATGGCCCATGAGCTTCTGCGCTACCGTCCAACCGACGACCTCTACGAGGATTGGCTGTACCGCATCGCCGAGCTCGTCAGTGCTGCTGGAGAGGCTCCTGCGCTGTCCCGTTCGCTGCCTCCCTCGCAGCCCCAGGTGGGTGACATAGCTCACAGCGCGCCTCCTCCTCCTCTCTGGCAAGATGTCATCCCCGAGCCAAGGCGCGAGCCCCCCCCTAGCGCGACCAGCCGCGCAGGGCGCCCGCATGCGATGCAGAAAGCTGCCGAGTCGTGTAGCGGCCTCAGGGAGAGGCACGCGCGCTCCTAGCTCCTCCTGCGCCACCGCGTCAAGACTGTGTGCGGCCCGAGGTGGTTGTGCGTAGGCGTCAAGACCTAGCCCCCCCTCCGAGGCAAGCCCTCGTGGCCACGGCGGGATGCCGGGCGTTCACTACAGAGCTTCACCGCGTCGTCTGGCCCGACAAGTTCAAGCCGGATCTGCCTCCGCGCTACGACGGCACCCCCGACCCGGTCGAGTTCCTTCAGCTCTATGAGTTGAGCATCGACATGGCAAGTGGTGATGAGAAGGTCATGGAAAACTAGTTCCCCATGGCTCTCAATGATGGCGCTTGCTCGTGGCTCCTGAACCTCCCGGTGGGGTCGATCTCCTCTTGGGACGAGCTGCGAGAGCGCTTCATCGCCAACTTCCAAGGCGCCCGCGACCGCGCTCCTGCAGTTGGCGACCTACGGTGCATCAAGCAACAACCAGGAGAGACCTTGCATAAATACATCTAGCGCCTCACCAACATTCGCCTCAAGATCCCTAAGGTGTCGGACGAGGCCATCATCTCAGCGTTCACTGATGGCGTCCAGGACATCAAGATGAAGGGGGAGCTCACCATACACGAGGACCTATGCTCAGCTCAATATGGCGACAAGGTGCGCGAGGGTGGAAGAAGGCCGTCTCTCGCTCCTCGAGCTCCAAGAAGCCGATCCTGGAGACAAGAAGGCCAAGTGAAGGACGCGAAGGGCAAGGGCCCGGTGGTGCTCGCGGCCAAGCCTGACATGAAGCACGGTTGTGATCACCCTGAGTCCTCCAAAGGCAGCCGCCCATTCTGCATCTTCCACAACATGCACAACCACAACACCAACGACTGCCAAGAGCTCAGGGCTATCCGGGACGGGCGCCTCGGTCATCACCCTGAGCGCAATGACCATGGCTACGGCCACAGAGGAGTTCGCAGCGGAGGCTGCTGGGACGATCGTGGCCCCCGTCAGGGTTAGCGCGATCAACCTCGTGAAGACCGCTGGCAGGACCAACCTCGCGACGGTCCATGGCGGGATCAGCCTCGTGAGGACCATCCTCAGGGAAATGTTGGCCTCCCTTCGCTGCCGCCGCCACGAAGAAGGAACGACGACCACTACCAGGATGATGGGGCTGGGGTCTTCCAAGAGCCTTGTGCTATCGCCTACATCCTAGGAGGTTCTCAGGCCCCTACCTCCCATCGCATCTTCAAGCAGTTCGCTCGTGAGGTGAACGCGGCCCTCCCCAAGCTCGAGGCATCGCGTCCGCTCAGGTGGTCAAAGTACGCCATCACTTTCGACTCTTCGGACCAGCTCAAGTGTGTGGCCGCTTCAGGCGCGCTCCCCATGCTCTGCTCACCTACCATCATCAACGTTCTCGTCACTGAGACACTCGCCAATCGCGGTGCTGGTCACAATGGTCTCTCCGTTGAGACATTTGACAGGCTTCAGGTGTCGTATGACCAGCTTCAGCCCACCAAGTCATTCTCAGGGGTGACTGACGGCTCCACGCACCCCATCGGGCAGATTTGCCTCCCCGTCACCTTCGGCAAGCGCAACAACTATCGCACCAAGCTCATCAACTTTGATGTCACTCACATTCGCCTGCTGTACAATGGCATCCTTGGGTACCCAGCCCTCGCCAAGTTCATGGTGGCAATGCACCACGGCTACAATGTCCTCAAGATGCCAGGAAGCGGCGGCATCATCACAGTCGCCAGCGATGAGAAAGATGCGGTGTGCTCCATCGAGCGTGCCTACCAGGACAAGGCAGTCGAGAACTCGGATGGCAAGGGTGTCACCCTTCCCATGAGGTTGCTCCCAAGAAGAAGAAGCAGCTTGTCCTCAGGGCCACTCAGGAGGTTGGCATGCCTGAGGACCGTGACTCGGGCTCCTCGCCCTCTGCTGGGGCGCCTTTCTCTCTCGCATAGGGAGGTGCACCTAGCGCGCCCCCTCAGGTTGGGCTCGGGGGCTCTTGTTCGAAAGGCCTCTGACCTGGCCAATGTCACGAGGGAGACATTCAGGCACCATGTGGAGGCGTGCTTCAACGCGTGCTTCCAGGAGCAAGGCACAGGGTGCGAGGCACCAAGCGCACAGGAGTTCATCACCAGGGCAATTGAAGATCTTTAGATGGCGCGGGCCATGTGAGGCAAGCGACGGCCGCACCACTCAATGTAGTTGCTGCTCAGGATGCAGGCAGTGAGCTGTGCGTCTGCGTCAACATCCCGAGCCTCAACAGAGCTGCTTCTCAGGAGCTCTTCTGGCTATCCAGTGTTGGCCGGTGTGAAGGCCACCCCCACAGCTACGTCTGCATGCCCTTTGGCCTGCTGGGCGCGACTGCCTCGCTCCAGCGATGCATGCGTGGCATCCCGGCGTCTTGTGAAGCCAGGCGCCAGGCAGTCCTGACAGAGGAGGAGACAGAGCCTCCGGAGCCCCCCGAGGCTCAGGAGCCTGCTGGCTCATGCGGAGCAACTTTTGCGACATGCATCTTCAACTACTTCAACACTTCTACCCCAACGGTGTCAGGTGACTTTTTAGTTCGTTCAGTTGAGGGCGCCCCTCGGGCTGCATTATCCTCAAGCTGTATGGGTCTGCCCCATAGCATGTACCGTTTTGCGCATCTATCAGAACTGATTTCGGTCTTTTATGAGCTGTTTTAAACTATCACCTTCCTGTCTGGTGCTTCACCATCATGAATGTCGTGCGCCCTTACGAACCCGCCCGTGATCGCCTCATGATTAAGGACTGGCACGGCGTATGTGCTCAGATCCGTCCCTGCAACATCGCTAAACCCAAGCGTCCGAGCTCTGTCTCGCGGGCCAGCCCCGTGTACGTCACCTCCCATGCCCCTTGGTGCCTTGTTCTCGCATGAGCTAATCGCGAGTGGATAAGTTATGGCACGCGGAACGGTGCCTCGCCACCTCGAGAGCCACGTGTTGACTGTCTTTCTTTGGGATCGATGCATGAGAAGTCTGGGCACGGCATCTATGCTCGGTCTCGTCCCTGCAGCGTTGACAAATCCAGCGGCTAAGCTCTGTCTGGCGGGCTGGCCCTGTTTACGTCACCTCCTGGGGATGTTGGTGTTTGGCCTTCTCAAGCAATATCCTCCAGAGATTCACTCGGTGCAGGTGACCTAACCATCTCACAGGATTCACGAGCATCCTTACCAAAAAATTAGGCGCAACCCACCTTGAGGTAGGGCCTCGTGAGTCTCTCGCTAGCTCACAGGTGCCCATATACACCTCCTCCAGTCTTGCTGTGCAAGCCACGTACCAGGACGGGGCTGTACACGCCCGGAGCCTCACCTCAGAGGGAGCTCCCCCCACGCACCAGTGGAAGCCCCATGCTCCGTGCCAGCGGACGACACGGTCGAGGAGCGTCTATGCCCATGCAAGAGTGGAAGTGTCATGCTTCGTGCTGATGATAAACAATTGAGGGCACCCTAGTGGCTGTACTAACCTCAGGAGAGCCCCAGGGCTCGTCCTCTGGCCCCACTGCGCTAACTTTTCCCCGGGAGGGCCACACGAGGGGGCTGGGCACGGGGGCTGTGCCAGGCCACGCCACCCTACCAGGTATTTGACACCTGGTCATCTCGCGACCCTCCCAGGCAAAAGCTAGTGAGGAAAGGTGTGAGGACTCTGGATTAACCCAGACGTTGCTTGCACTTCCTTCACGAGGCCATTTGTACGTCAAGGGGGGCCCCTGAGCATCACGAATTAGGGGCCTCACTGGTCACGTATCCCCTCACCTCTTGGTCTCGTCCTGGCAATCCGGACGAACCAACGATGGATGAGGTATGCGCGTAGCCGGGTGATGTCTACTACACAACCTTCTTCTTGTAGACGTTGTTGGGCCTGCAAGTGCACAGGTTTGTAGGACAGTAGCAAATTTCCCTCAAGTGGATGACCTAAGGTTTATCAATCCGTGGGAGGCGTAGGATGAAGATGGTCTCTCTCAAACAACCCTGCAACCAAATAACAAAAAGTCTCTTGTGTCCCCAACACACCCAATACAATGATAACTTGTATAGGTGCACTAGTTCGGCGAAGAGATGGTGACACAAGTGCAGTATGGATGGTAGATATAGGTTTTTGTAATCTGAAATAATAAAAACAACAAGGTAACTATAGGTAAAAGTGAGCGTAAACGATACTGCAATGATAGGAAACAAGGCCTAGGATTCATACTTTCACTAGTGCAAGTTCTCTCAACAATAATAACATAGATAGATCATATAACAAGCCCTCAACATGCAACAAAGAGTCACTCCAAAGCCACTAATAGCGGAGAACAAACGTAGAGATTATGGTAGGGTACGAAACCACCTCAAAGTTATTCTTTCGGATCGATCTATTCAAGAGTTCGTACTAGAATAACACCTTAAGACACAAATCAACCAAAACCCTAATGTCACCTAGATACTCCATTGTCACCTAAAGTATCCATGGGCATGATTATACGATATGCATCACACAATCTCAGATTCATCCAACCAACATAAAAGTACTTCAAAGAGTGCCCCAAAGTTTCTACCGGAGAGTCAAGAAAACGTGTGCCAACCCCTATGCGTAGGTTCATGAGCGGAACCCGCAAGTTGGTCGCCAAAACATACATCAAGAGGCACGTGATATCCCATTGTCACCACAGATAAACACGGGAAGACATACATCAAGTGTTCTCATCATAAAGACTCAATCCAATAATATAACTTCAAAGGAGAAACTCAATTCATCACAAGAGAGTAGAGGGGGAGAAACATCATAAGATCCAACTACAATAGCAAAGCTCGGTATACATGAAGATCGTGCCATAGAGGGAACACGAGAGAGAACACGAGAGAGAGAGAGAGATCAAACACATAGCTACTGGTACATACCCTCAGCCCTGAGGGTGAACTACTCCCTCCTCGTCATAGAGAGCGCCGGGATGATGAAGATGGCCACCGATGATGGATTCCCCCTCCGGCAGGGTGCCGGAACGGGCTCCTGAGAGGTTTTTGGTGGCTACAAAGGCTTGCGGCGGCGGAACTCCCGATCTATCTTGATATTCGATGGTTTTAGGGTACGTAGGCTTATATAGGCGAAAGAAGTCGGTCGGGAGGTGCTCGAGGGGCCCACGAGACATGGGGGCGTGCCCTGTAGGGGGGGGGTGCCCCCTATCTCCTAGGCTCCTCGAGGATCTTCTGACTTGATCTCCAAGCCTCCAGGATGATAGTCTTCCAGAAAATCACGATGCTGAAGGTTTCATTCCGTTTGGACTCAGTTTGATATTCCTTTTGTTCGAAATACTGAAACAGGCAATAAAACAATATGGGCTGGGCCTCCGGTTAATAGGTTAGTCCCAAAAGTAATATAAAAGTGTCTAATAAAGCCCGTAATCATTCAAAACACATAGTAATATAGCATGAATGCTTCATAAATTATAGATACGTTGGAGACGTATCAGCATCCCCAAGCTTAATTCCTACTCGTCCTCGAGTAGGTAAATGATAAAGAAAGAATTTATGAAGTGTGAATGATAGAAGGTGCACAAGTTTGATCAATGATAATTTCAATCACCTCTTCTAGCATGATAATATGTCATAACAGTAGTTCATCTCATAAAACTTCTCACGATAAAGTAACAAGCAATTCACATGTCAAAGCATAGACCATAAACTTTCTTGAAAACTAGCAAACTTCATTCTCAGTCATTCAAACAATTGCAGTCCATCTTATTTTCAGGAATATCAAACTCCACATACTCAACTATCATATAGTCTTCTACAATTGCTAACACTCACGCAATACTAATGGTTATGAAGTTTTAATCAGACACAGAGAAAGATTGGGGCTTATAACTTTGCCTCCAAACGTATTCACCTTTGGGTGATGTCAACAATAATAGTTCATGCTAACTTACATCCAATTGGATATATATATATATATATATATATATATATATATATATATATATATATATATATATATATATATCAGGATCACCCCAACACAAAGTGCTTGCCAAAGGATAAAAATGAAAAAGGGAAAGGTGAAGATCACCTTGACTCTTGCATAAAAGTAAAAGACATAAAGTAAAAGATAGGCCCTTCGCAGAGAGAAGCAGAGGTTGTCATGCGCTTTTAGGGTTGGATACACAAAATCTTAATGCGAAAGAACGTCACTTTATATTGCCCCTTGTATATGGACCTTTATTATGCAGTCTATCACTTTTATTGCTTCCATAACAAGTTCATACAAAGCTTATTTTCTTCGCACTAATAAGTCATGCATATTTAGAGAGCAATTTTTATTGCTTGCACCGATGACAATTTACTTGAAGGATCTTACTTAATCCATAAGTAGGTATGGCGGACTCTCATGGCAAAACTGGGTTTAAGGATATTTGGAAGCACAAGTAGTATCTCTACTTGGTGCAAGGAATTTTGGCTAGCATGAGGGGGAAAGGCAAGCTCAACATGTTTGAATGATCCATGACAATATACTTTAACTGAGATGTCGGAAAACATAACCCATTACGTTGTCTTCCTTGTCCAACGTCAACTCTTTAGCATGTCATACTTAATGAGTGATCCCAACTATAAAAGATGTCTACAATAGTATATTTATATATGAAATCTCTCTTCCTTCAATATTCTTTCATGAAATTTTTCAAATGACCAATACAATGCTTGCTAACCTCCAATAAATTTACAACCTCTACTTCTTAGACGTGAAGTCATTACTCCCCATGGGATAAGCAAATGAGGCATATATAATTTCAGATTTATGATAATCAACTCATTCAACCATTTACTCATAAGATAAAAGTGAAGCACATGAGTAAATGACAAACTACTCCAAAAAGATATAAGTGAAGATCAATGAGTAGCTAAATAATTATGCAACTAATGTGAAGACTCTCTCTCATTAAAGAATTTCAGATCTTGGTATTGTATTCAAACAGCAAGAAAAACAAAATAAAATGACATTGCAAGGATGGCACAACTCATGTGAAGAAGCAAAAACTTAGGCTCAACCGATACTAACCGATAGTTGTTGAAGAAGAAAGGTAGGATGCCTACCGGGGCATCCCCAAGCTTAGATGCTTGAGACTTCTTGTAATATTATATTGGGGTGCCTTGGGCATCCCCAAGCTTGAACTTTTGTGTCTCCTTAATTCCTCTCATATCATGGTTTCTCTTTTTATCAAAAGCTTCATCCACAACAACTCAACAAGAACTCATGAGATAGGTTAGTATAAACCAATGTAAAACCTTATCATTCTCTACTGTAACAAATCACTAAAATTATTATTCCACATTGCATACTAAATGCCTCTGCATATGTAATACTCCTATCCTCAAATAGAATCATTAAACAAGCAAACATATGCAAAAAATGCAAACATAACAGCAATCTGTCAAAACAGTACAGTCTGTAAAGAATGCAAGATTCATCATACTTCCCTAACTCCAAAAATTATGAAATAAAATTCCCACTGTAGTAAATTTATCAGAGCTCATTATTCAAAAAGTTTCAACATTATATCATGCTCTGACTTTTCTAGTGAATTTTTGCAACAGCGGTAAACTTTCTGTTTTCAAACAGCAACATGTATACTAGCAAAATAAGCATGGCAAAGGCTATCCTTGTGTCACACCCTAGCTAGTTCATGCATTAGAGTGTTGCATCATGTTTATTCTTTCAACAGAAACCTGAAATGGGGATGACAGAACCCCCAGCCCCCTCTGAAACAACTAGGGTTTACTAAAAATAATTTCAATGAACCTGAAATGCCCTTCTAAAATCTCCATCATTTTTGTTTTGGTCCAGAACCTCTACCAAAAGTGATGCACAGTTTTCTAGGTCATCCTAAGGTCTTTGAATTAACTCATAAGTATTTGAGTTTGGGCATTTAAATTATATAAATTATTTTGAATGCTCAAATATTTCCAAACTAAAATGTTCCTTGCTGGAAATATTCCAACTAAGGACCAGGTGCAGTTTGGTGAATTTGGGAGTTGCCTAGGTATTTTTAGTAATTCAACAAACTTACAGAATAAAACAGAAAAAGAAAAACAGGAAGAAAACCTTACCTGGCGCCTACTAACCGGCCCACCTGCCGGCCCAGCCCAGCTGCTGCGCCAGCGAGCTGCTTGGCTCGGCCAGGCAGGCAGGCAGGTGCTCGGCGGCGAGCACCGCATGGGTGCCACGCACCTGGTCGCTGCCTCGCCGCTCCCCTCATCGAGCCGCGACGTGGATCGCTCCCCCTCTCTCCCCCGAACCCCTCGGACATCTCCTCTCCTCCCCAGCTCCTCCCCCTCGCGCTCCCCAGCCATGGCCGACGCCACCGCCGCCGCCCCATCGCCGTAGCCGCGCTCCCCGCCGTCCATGCTCCGCCTCGCTGTGTCTAGGAGCTCCGCCGCCATCCTCGTTGTCGAGCTAGCCGAGCCCCGCGTGCTCGTGTGGCCCGAGTCCACCGCACCGACTTCGCCCGAGTCCGCCGTCACCGGAGATCCCCTTCAACGCCGTCGCTGCATCAGTCCGTCCCTGACCCCGCCGGTTGCCTCCACGAGTGCCCTGTGAGCCTAGCTACCTCCCCTTCCCTTCCTCTCTCGCCCCCGAGCTGTGTAGCAACTGCATGAAGATCACCCGCACGCACCGCCGCGGAGATCGTCGCCGACGTGCTCCCGGCCATCCTCCGGTCACCTCTCGGTGTCCATCGCACTCACCACGTCGCGTAGGGTCTAACCATACACTCCCCGCACCTCACCGCACACCCTAGCCCCGAGTTCGCCTCCACCCGAACTCCGGCGGCCGCCTAGGTCGTCGCCGGCGCCGATTCCGGCCACCCCGACCCCAACTAACTCCACCAAGAGCTACGGTTTGTCCCCAGCTCCACTTAGATGCCTTCCGCGACCCATTTGGTGGCCGGAACGGCCAAAATCACTTCCGCCGCCGCGTCGGGCTCGCCGACGGCTAAACGCCGATGCAGCCGACTTGACTTTGACCACGGGTGGGCCCTGGTTGACTCTGTTGAGTCAATGACAGGTGGGGCCCAGCCCTGTTAACTAATCCGGTTTAGTTCTAATTATTTTTTTAGCTAAACTAATTGCACTAACACCCCTGGACCCACTGGTCAGTTTGACCTAGACCAGTCTGTTGACTTGTTGAGGTCAGCATGACATCATGCTGACGCAGTAATCCTTTTCTAGAATTAAAATAAATCTAAAATGATTTATAAATTTCAGAAAATGTTCTAAACTTCAAAAATTCATAGTAATTCAACCATAGCTCCAAATGCAAAGTGTTATATATGAAAAATGATCAGAAAAATCCAATCTATCCATCTGTATTGGTTTCATGCATGTTTAAACAAGCTAACTTGATGTTTGGTGCAGAACAAGTTAAAGCACTTTAAATGACCATATATGAGTTTGGAAATTGAATCTTTGGTTCAAAATGGTTCAAACCCATCTGGTCTTAGTTGCATTAGCCCAACACACTCATATTGCCATGTTTCATGCATGCATCATATTGTTGCATATTGTTTGGTGATGTTGTGTATCGGTGCTCTTTGCGGCAGGTTCTGCCTCCGAGGAGTACCACAATTACCCTAACGAAGAACAATATCAGTGCATCGACCCATCAGGCAAGCAACCAACCATTTGATCATATCGATACAATCCCATGTTCTCGCTCCTGCTCTCTTTTACTGCATTAAGACAACGCGTTTCAAACTACTGTGTGCTACGGTAGTTGAACCTATTTCCTCTGCATGACCTGTCATTGCCACAGTAACTAGATGAAACCCACTAGCATGTGTAGGAGTTGATTGAGCCATATGTGTGTGATGTTCCTACCTTGCTATGCCTGCTATGCTTAGAGTCGTGTCAGGTCTGGTTCATCTCAGTGATGGGCTAGAGTGAAATGATCGTGCCGGTAATGAGAGTGATGTGGTGAACACGATTTGGTAAAGGTATCGATGAGAGGCCATGTAGGAGTACATGGTGGGTTGTTTCATTGAAGCCGTCCCTAAGCACTGAGATCTGTATGTGTGATTTAAGATTCAGCTACTACCATGCATTGGGCCCTGAAATATGACCCCGCTCGACTTCTTATTCACTCTAGTTCTCTGTCCAGGAGTTGCAAGTAGTTTCTGGTGTTTGTAGCCTAGTGGAGGCCGTGGACAGCGCTGACCGTAGGGGTGGGCTGTGATGCGGTAGGTATGTGGCCGGGAATACTGGGCACCCGTCAGGTGTCACGGAACCCTGTACACATCGCTCGGGGCCGTATGGGAAACCTCGGTCGGACTCCCTGCGGATGGAACCTGGATAGGCGATAAACCTGGACTAGAGACTTAGGTGTTTAGGTAGGTCGTGGTCTACACCCACGTCGTCTTTCGCTTGAAGTCTGCCGAGCACATGTCGTGTGCAGACGCTAAGTGGTGGAAATATGTACGAAGAAGTACACCCCTGCATGGTTAACATTATCTATTCGAATAGCCGCGTCCGCGGTAAATGACTACTTGGTTGCCTATACAGTTCATAGACAAGTAAATGGATACTACTAAAAATCTCAAGATAAGCGTGAGTGCCGAGGATGGCTCTTCCGTAGGATGACGAAGGTGTATCCTCGGTGGTGTATTGAAGTGGTGAGTAGTGGACTCGTGTGCGCAAAACCATTTCAAGTTGGTGTATCATAGGATAGCTTAGCCAAGAGTCAAAGCTGGTTTGCTGCAATAACCCCACCAACCCTTCTTGATAATGTGCATGTATGTAGGATCTGATGTAAGTCTTGCTGAGTACCTTTGTACTCATGTTGCTTTAATTTACATTTTTCAGAAGACGCTGCAACCCCTTCTGATGGGTTCTTCGTAAACGTTGACATCGATGAGTAGACTGAGGCCCAGGTGGTGACCCTGAGCTTGTGAAGGACCACGTAGTATAGCCAGGCTTTTCTAAGCCCCTTTTATTTTACTAGTTGTCTGTACTCAGACAAGTTACTTCCGCTGTTGGCTTGTATGTCTGTATGATTTGAATGCTGGGTCGTGTGACCCGTACTTGTGTGTATGATATGTATGGCTCTCTGAGCCTTAAATAAGGTACTTGTATTGTAGAGTCATGTTGTGATGCCTTGTTGTATTTGCACATATCGAGCATATTGTGTGTATGATTGAAATGCTTGATATGTGTGGGATCTGACTATCTAGTTGTTTATTCTTAGTAGCCTCTCTTACCGGGAAATGTCTCCTAGTGTTTCCACTGAGCCTTGGTAGCTTGCTACTGCTCCGGAACACTTAGGCTGGCCGGCATGTGTCCTTCTTCATTCCTGTGTCTGTCCCTTCGGGGAAATGTCACGCGATGGATACCGGAGTCCTGTTAGCCCGCTACAGCCCGGTTTACCGGAGTCCTGCTAGCCCAGCGCTACAGCCCGGATTCACTTGCTAATGACCGACATGTTCGATGCTGGGTCATGGATGCCTGTCCCTGTAAGTCTGTGCCGCTTTGGGTTTATGACTAGCCATGTCAGCCCGGGCTCCTTACCATATGGATGCTAGCGACACTATCATATACGTGTGCCAAAAGGCGCAAACGGTCCCGGGCAAAGGTAAGACGACACCCGTGGGAATACCGTGCGTGAGGCCGCAAAGTGATATGAGGTGTTACATGCTAGATCTATGTGGCATCGAGTCGGGGTCCTGACAGCGTTGGTATCAGAGCCGGACTGCCTGTAGGTTCTCCAAGCCAAACTGGTCGATGTTGAGTCTAGAAATTCTTTAGTGATATATAGGGGAATTGTTTGTGGGATGGAACTTAAGGCTCTTTTACTACTTTATCTCATAACATTCTGATCTGAGTCAGTCTATTCTTCCACCGGGGGTTAAGGACTAGGATCCCTCCTCTCTATCAGGTTCACGTGTTACTAATCAGTAGTACCTTATAGGTTTGATGGTTACAAGCCTAGTTCAGTGCTACTACCCCATTATGTTGCTAAGATGAACCCAGAACCTTGATATGATGTTGTTGAGTGTCTATGCAATTCTTTGTCAAATGCCTCAAAATCCTTTTGAGCATTTACAGCCATTATGCTGTCCAATTTCTGCTAGGAATCTTAATATCTTGTGTTTATCATGTTCCAGATGGCGTCCCGTCCTCAGAATCAAGTGGTTCGTTTGACTCGATGTCTAGATGTACCCGGCCATACTGCCATGTTGGTCAGGGTAATGACTGAGGCTGGATACCGTTGGTATCCTGAGTACACGGTCGAAGAGCAATTCCGAGACTTTAATCAAAGTCAATATTTTTGCACTGTTAGGATATTTCCATCTTATCCTGGATCTACCGAGCCCCTCCACTGCTCCTATGGACTCGGGGTTACTATTGAGATGGCTGTGCAGGATGCTGCCTACTCTATGATGACCATCATGCGAGTCAGGACTGGCCTATTTCGGGACTCTGACTTCTGTTATATGCCAGCATCACTTCCGGGAGCACAAGGGTATCTCCAGGCTATCTATGCTGACTCCACTCAGGAGGATTCACGGACCCGCACCACTGCACAGTTGCTTGAAGACAAGGACCGTGAAAATCGGGCCTTGAGACTAGAGCTTTTCAATACTCGTGCTGATCATTGGGCCACTTTGACTCGGTTTGCACCGGCTGTGCAAGCTGGATATATGGACATGCGAGATCTCTATCCTATGAGATCTGCTCTGCCAGACATGATGGATTGGCGTGATGTAGGAGGCATCACCCCACCTCGTGGTCCCCGCAGGCCACCGTTTATTGGTCCAAGACCTCATCCTAGCCCTTATGGTCCACAAGCTCCACGGGACCGACTGTTTCCGGATGATCACGTTGAGCTTCCAGGCTATGGAGGTGACTTCTATGAGGACTACTACGGAGCTGTCTGAGTTAGTAGTAGTACTACTAGTATCGTACTAGCTATATCATCCACCGTCCTGCGTGACTCGTGGGATATGACTTAGCTTGTACCGCTTTCCGGAGGTGTAGAAAAACAATGTATAGGAGCTCGGAGTGCCTCCGACGGGATGTAATCCTTTTTCACCGTAGCAGTACTTTGTTTGGTTCTGTACTAAACCTTGTATGGTGTGTATGACGATGGAATAAAAGAAGCAGTTTCTGTATCTACCATGTCATACAGATGATCATCTTACATTCCAAGTTATCCATTACATTCTACATTTCTATGTCAAAATCCTATCATCCTGGACTAAACCTTTGTCTTGTTTTCCTAGGATGGTTAACACCCGCACCAACCCTGCTCCCCCAGAGCAGGCCGAAGGCAGCAGAGCTGGGGGAACAAACCTGCCTCAACCACCCTCTCTGGCCGAAGTTATGCTAGAAGCCGAGAGAAACAAGCGGGAGACTAACCGTTTGTTGGAGCGCATCGAGCAAAACACAGCACACCATCAGAGGAATAACTTGGTGTCACTCAGTGATTTCATCAAGTTACATCCACCCACTTTCCACCACTCCGTCGAGCCTCTCGACGCTGATGATTGGCTTCGCAGTATTACTCACAAACTGCGTTCTGCGCTAGTAGCTGAGGCTGATAAGGTCACCTTTGCTGCATATCATCTTGAAGGCCCCGCCAGTCTATGGTGGGAGAACTATGGAGCTATGCGCCCAGCGGGCCATGTCACTACTTGGGCTGAATTCAGCGAGGCTTTCCGTGAACATCACATTCCGGAGGGTCTCATGGACCGTAAACGTGAGGAGTTCTGCAGTTTCACTCAAGGCCGACTCTCTGTGGTGCTTACAGCAGGGAGTTCGGTAACCTTGCACGATATGCAACTGAGGAAGTTTCCACTGATGCCAAGAAGCAAGCAAGGTTCCGCAAGGGACTTAGTCCCGAGCTTCGCCACAACCTCCGTCTGCATGAGTGCACATCTTTTCAGAAGCTTGTTAACAAAGCCATCAGTGCTGAGTCTGGTCAGACTGATTATGAAGCAACACGCAAGCATGGCCGTGACATGGGTTCCTCATCCGGTGCTGGTCCACAGAAGCGCCGCGTGTGGGTGCCTAACACTGCCCTGCCACCCAGGTTCTCACCGAGGCCATCCTTCCAGGCGCCTCGCCCCGCTCAACAGTTTGCACCAACCAAGCCCTATGGTGGTCCAACCAACAGTGCTCCTCCACATACCAGTTCCGTGACTTGCTTTAAGTGTGGGGAATCGGGCCACTATCTGCGCGAGTGCCCCCAGACCAACCCCAACCAATCTGCAAAAGCTGTTGGCCGTGGCAAGCCGACAGGGAAAGTGTTCTACGCCAAGCCGGCCACCGCTGCACGTGGCCATGTCAACTGTATCTTTGCCGAAGAAGCTCAAGAGGATCCCAACGTCGTTCTTGGTACGCTCCTTGTTAATTGCCACCCGGCATCTGTTCTTTTCGATACTGGGGCATCTCATTCTTTCATATCCAAAAATTATGCTCGTTTGCATAACACCGCATTCTGTGACATGCCGTCCACTATGGAAATTTCTACTCCTGGTTCTAGATGGCAAACCTCTAGAGTAAGCCATGGAAATGAAATTCAAGTTGACAGACTCGTTTTTCTCGCATCTTTGATAGCCCTCAAATCTTCGGATATTAATATCATCTTGGGCATGGACTGGATGTCAGCCCATCATGCCAAAATTGATTGTTTCTCTAGGACTGTTCAACTCACACATCCTTCGGGAAAGATAGTCAATGTCTTGACCCGAGTGGCCAAGCGGCAGCTATTTTCTCTTAATGCCAGTCTTTTGCTAGACCTTGAGGACGTTCCGGTAGTCCGTGACTTTCCGGATGTCTTCCCAGAGGAATTGCTAGGTGTTCCACCTGATAGAGATGTTGAGTTCGTGATAGATCTCATTCCAGGGACTGTCCCGATTGCTAGAAGACCCTATAAGATGGCACCACTAGAACTAGCCGAACTTAAGAAACAACTCGATGAGTCCTTGAAGAAGGGTTTCATCTGACCTAGTTCATCTCCGTGGGCTTGCCCCGTCCTCTTCGTCAAGAAGAAGGATGGTACGGACAGGATGGTTGTAGATTATCAACCTGTCAATTTGGTCACAATTAAGAACAAGTATCCGCTCCCCAGGATCAACGACCTGTATGATTAGCTCGCTGGATCCTCAGTCTTCTCTAAAATGGATTTGACGTTGGGCTACCATCAAATCAAAATCCGGAACGGGGACATTCCTAAAACGGCCTTTGTTACTCGTTATGGCCAATACGAGTACACCGTCATGTTCTTCGGTTTAACCAACGCTCCAGCCACCTTTTCTCGGTTAATGAACTCAATCTTCATGGAGTATTTGGATAAATTCGCCGTGGTTTACCTCGATGATATACTCATCTACTCCAAGAACGAGGAAGAACATGCTGAACACCTAAGGCTAGTGTTGATGAAACTTCGAGAGCATCGCCTTTATGTCAAATTTTCTAAATGCGAATTCTGGTCACCAGAAGTGACCTATCTAGGACATGTAATTTCTGGTAAAGGTATTGCTGTTAACCCCGAGTGAGTTCAAGCCGTCCTTATATGGACTACACCTGAATCGGTCAAGCAAGTTCGGAGTTTCCTTGGCTTAGCGAGCTATTGTCGCCGCTTTGTCGAGAACTTCTCCAAAGTTGCCACACCTCTAACTGAACTCCTCAAGAAAGATAAAAAGTTCGAGTGGACTCCGCAATGTGAGCACAGCTTTCAGGAACTGAAAAGACGCCTAACATCTGCTCCCGTATTGGTACCACCAGATTACTCTAAGGACTTTGTTATCTATTGCGACGCCTCGCGACAAGGACTAGGTTGCATTCTTATGCAAGTTCGTCACATAATTGCTTATGCTTCACGACAATTGCACCCACATGAGGAGAATTATCCTACTCATGACCTAGAGCTTGCAGCTGTAGTCTATGCACTTAAAACCTGGCGACATTACCTCCTCGATAATCATTGCGAAATCTTCACTGATCACCAAAGTCTGAAGTACATCTTCACCCAACCGGATTTGAATCTCAGGCAAAGACGTTGGGTTGAGTTGATCACAGATTTCTACTTAGGGATAACTTACACCCCAGGAAAGGCCAACGTCATGGCTGATGCGCTAAGTCGTAAATCTTATTGTAACAATCTGATGTTACAACAAAGTCAACCGCTTCTCCATGAGGAATTTCGGAAGCTTAACCTTCACATTGTTCCTCAAGGTTTTCTTTCCACCTTGGTGGCGAAACCTACTCTTACGGATCAAATCATCGCTGCCCAAAAGCGAGATAAAGGAATATCTAGGATCAAGGAGAACATTGCTAGCGGAGGTGCTAGATGTTTCTCCACAAATGATCATGGTGTTGTGTATTTTGAGAACCGTTTAGTGGTTCCCAAGAACCAGCATCTATGGCAGTTGATCCTTAAGGAGGCTCATGAATCTCCTCTCACCATTCATCCCGGTAGTACTAAGATGTATCAGGACCTACGCTAGAGGTTCTGGTGGACTAGGATGAAGAGAGACATTGCTCAGTTTGTTGCTAGCTGCGACGTCTGTCACCGTGTAAAAGCAGAGCATCAGCGGCCTGCTGGCACCCTTCAACCCTTAGCTATTCCTGAATGGAAATGGGACAAAATTGGTACGGATTTCATTACCGGTTTTCCCAGGACCAAGAGAGGGAATAACGCTATCTTCGTCGTTGTCGATCGTCTTTCCAAAGTAGTCCATTTCTTACCTGTCCGCGAGAGTATAACCGCTAGTCAATTAGCAGACTTATACATCTCCCGAATAGTTTCTCTCCATGGTGTTCCACTGGAAATTAACTTGGATCGAGGAAGTCTCTTCTCCTCTCGATTTTGGGAAAGTTTCCAAAATGCTATGGGAACCCGCCTTTCCTTTAGCACTGCCTTTCACCCTCAATCAAGTGGTCAGGTAGAACGTGTCAATCATATTCTAGAAGACATGCTTCAAGCTTCTGTTATCTCATTTGGAATGGATTGGGAGAAATGCCTTCCATTTGCTGAATTTGCTTATAACAACAGCTATCAATCAAGCTTGGGTAAAGCCCCTTTTGAAGTTCTCTATGGACGAAGGTGTCGAACGCCTCTTAACTGGTCAGAAACCGGGGAAAGACAATTCTTTGGCCCGGACATGATTCAGGAAGCAGAAGAGCAAGTTCGCATTGTTCGTGAAAAGTTGAAAACAGCCCAATCTCGTCAAAAGAGTCAACACGACCGAAAACATAAGGCTATGACTTTTGAGGTTGACGAGAAAGCTTACCTTCGGGTTACTCCTCTGAAGGGAACCCATCGCTTCGGTATCAAGGGCAAATTGGCTCCTCGTTACATTGGACCCTTTCGCATTCTCGCTAAACGAGGAGAAGTTGCCTACCAATTGGAACTACCTCCGCATCTCTCCAGAGTCCACGACGTCTTCCATGTTTCTCAACTCAGGCATTGCTTCTCGGATCCTATCCGTGGAGTGGACCATGAAACGCTTGATCTTCAAGATAATCTTACGTATCGAGAGTACCCCGTTCATATCCTCGATCAAGCCGAGCGTACCACTCGACGTCATAATATCAAGTTTCTCAAGGTTCAATGGTCGCACCATTCTGAGAAGGAAGCAACTTGGGAAAGGGAGGATCGTCTTCGACTTGAGTACCCCGCCTTCTTTCCGGAGGAACCTAAATCTCGGGACGAGATTCTTTTGAGTGGGGGTGAGTTGTCACACCCTAGCTAGTTCATGCATTAGAGTGTTGCATCATGTTTATTCTTTCAACAGAAACCTGAAATGGGGATGACAGAACCCCTAGCCCCCTCTGAAACAACTAGGGTTTACTAAAAATAATTTCAATGAACCTGAAATGCCCTTATAAAATGTCCATCATTTTTGTTTTGGTCCAGAACCTCTACCAAAAGTGATGCACAGTTTTCTAGGTCATCCTAAGGTCTTTGAATTAACTCATAAGTATTTGAGTTTGGGCATTTAAATTATATAAATTATTTTGAATGCTCAAATATTTCCAAACTAAAATGTTCCTTGCTGGAAATATTCCAACTAAGGACCAGGTGCAGTTTGGTGAATTTTGGAGTTGCCTAGGTATTTTTAGTAATTCAACAAACTTACAGAATAAAACAGAAAAAGAAAAACAGGAAGAAAACCTTACCTGGCGCCTACTAACCGGCCCACCTGCCGGCCCAGCCCAGCTGCCACGCCAGCGAGCTGCTTGGCTCGGCCAGGCAGGCAGGCAGGTGCTCGGCGGCGAGCACCGCATGGGTGCCACACACCTGGTCGCCGCCTCGCCGCTCCCCTCATCAAGGCGCGACGTGGATCGCTCCCCCTCTCTCCCCCGAACCCCTCGGACATCTCCTCTCCTCCCCAGCTCCTCCCCCTCGCGCTCCCCAGCCATGGCCGACGCCACCGCCGCCGCCCCATCGCCGTAGCCGCGCTCCCCGCCATCCGTGCTCCGCCTTGCCATGTCTAGGAGCTCCGCCGCCATCCTCTTCGTCGAGCTAGCCGAGCCCCACGTGCTCGTGTGGCCCGAGTCCACTGCACCGACTTCGCCCGAGTCCGCCGTCGCCGGAGATCCCCTTCAACGCCGTCGCCGCATCAGTCCGTCCCCGACCCTGCCGGTTGCCTCCACGAGTGCCCTGTGAGCCTACCTACCTCCCCTTCCCTTCCTCTCTCTCCCCCGAGCTGTGTAGCAACCGCACGAAGATCACCCGCAAGCACCGCCGCGGAGATCATCGCCGACGTGCTCCCGGCCATCCTCCGGTCACCTCTCGGTGTCCATCGCACTCACGACGTCGCGTAGGGTCTAACCATACACTCCCCGCACCTCACCGCACACCCTAGCCCCGAGTTCGCCTCCACCCGAACTCCGGCGGCCGCCTAGGTCGTCGCCGGTGCCGATTCCAGCCACCCTGACCCCAACTAACTCCACCAAGAGCTACGGTTTGTCCCCAGCTCCACTTAGATGCCTTCCGCGACCCATTTGGTGGCCGGAACGGCCAAAATCACTTCCGCCGCCGCGTCGGGCTCGCCGGTGGCTAAACCCGGTGCAGCCAACTTGACTTTGACCACGGGTGGGCCCTGGTTGACTCTGTTGAGTCAATGACAGGTGGGGCCCAGCCCTGTTAACTAATCCGGTTTAGTTCTAATTATTTTTTAGCTAAACTAATTGCACTGACACCCTGGACCCACTGGTCAGTTTGACCTGGACCAGTCCGTTGACTTGCTGAGGTCAACATGACATCATGCTGACGCAGTAATCCTTTTCTAGAATTAAAATAAATCTAAAATGATTTATAAATTTCAAAAAATGTTCTAAACTTCAAAAATTCATAGTAATTCAACCATAGCTCCAAATGCAAAGTGTTATATATGAAAAATGATCAGAAAAATCCAATCTATCCATCTGTACTGGTTTCATGCATGTTTAAACAAGCTAACTTGATGTTTAGTGCAGAACAAGTTAAAGCACTTTAAATGACCATATATGAGTTTGGAAATTGAATCTTTGGTTCAAAATGGTTCAAACCCATCTGGTCTTAGTTGCATTAGCCCAACACACTCATATTGCCATGTTTCATGCATGCATCATATTGTTGCATATTGTTTGGTGATGTTGTGTATCGGTGCTCTTTGCGGCAGGTTCTGCCTCCGAGGAGTACCACGATTACCCTAACAAAGAACAATATCAGTGCATCGACCCATCAGGCAAGCAACCAACCATTTGATCATATCGATACAATCCCATGTTCTCGCTCCTTCTCTCTTTTACTGCATTAAGACAACGCGTTTCAAATTACTGTGTGCTACGGTAGTTGAACCTATTTCCTCTGCATGACCTGTCATTGCCACAGTAACTAGATGAAACCCACTAGCATGTGTAGGAGTTGATTGAGCCATATGTGTGTGATGTTCCTACCTTGCTATGCCTGCTATGCTTAGAGTCGTGTCAGGTCTGGTTCATCTCAGTGATGGGCTAGAGTGAAATGATCGTGCCGGTAATGAGAGTGATGTGGTGAACACGATTTGGTAAAGGTATCGATGAGAGGCCATGTAGGAGTACATGGTGGGTTGTTTCATTGAAGCCGTCCCTAAGCACTGAGATCTGTATGTGTGATTTAAGATTCAGCTACTACCATGCATTGGGCCCTGAAATATGACCCCGCTCGACTTCTTATTCACTCTAGTTCTCTGTCCAGGAGTTGCAAGTAGTTTCTGGTGTTTGTAGCCTACTGGAGGCCGTGGACAGCGCTGACCGTAGGGGTGGGCTGTGATGCGGTAGGTACGTGGCCGGGAATACCGGGCACCCGTTAGGTGCCACGGAACCCTGTACACATCGTTCGGGGCCGTATGGGAAACCTCGGCCGGACTCCCTGCGGATGGAACCTGGATAGGCGATAAACCTGGACTAGAGACTTAGGTGTTTAGGTAGGTCGTGGTCTACACCCACGTCGGCTTTCGCTTGAAGTCTGTCGAGCACATGTCGTGTGCAGACGCTAAGTGGTGGAAATATGTATGAAGAAGTACACCCCTGCAGGGTTAACATTATCTATTCGAATAGCCGTGTCCGCGGTAAAGGACTACTTGGTTGCCTATACAGTTCATAGACAAGTAAATGCATACTACTAAAAATCTCAAGATAAGCGTGAGTGACGAGGATGGCTCTTCCATAGGATGACGAAGGTGGATCCTCGGTGGTGTATTGAAGTGGTGAGTAGTGGACTCGTGTGTGCAAAACCATTTCAAGTTGGTGTATCGTAGGATAGCTTAGCCAAGAGTCAAAGCTGGCTTGCTGCAATAACCCCACCAACCCTTCTTGATAATGTGCATGTATGTAGGATCTGATGTAAGTCTTGCTGAGTACCTTTGTACTCATGTTGCTTTAATTTACATTTTTCAGAAGACGCTGCAACCCCTTCTGATGGGTTCTTCGTAGACGTTGACATTGATGAGTAGACTGAGGCCCAGGTGGTGACCCTGAGCTTGTGAAGGACCACGTAGTATAGCCAGGCTTTTCCAAGCCCCTTTTATTTTACTAGTTGTCTGTACTCAGACAAGTTACTTCCGCTGTTGGCTTGTATGTCTGTATGACTTGAATGCTGGGTTGTGTGACCCGTACTTGTGTGTATGATATGTATGGCTCTCTGAGCCTTAAATAAGGTACTTGTATTGTAGAGTCATGTTGTGATGCCTTGTTGTATTTGCACATATCGAGCATATTGTGTGTATGATTGAAATGCTTGATATGTGTGGGATCTGACTATCTAGTTGTTTATTCTTAGTAGCCTCTCTTACCGGGAAATGTCTCCTAGTGTTTCCACTGGGCCTTGGTAGCTTGCTACTGCTCCGGAACACTTAGGCTGGCCGGCATGTGTCCTTCTTCGTTCCTGTGTCTGTCCCTTCGGGGAAATGTCACGCGATGGATACCGGAGTCCTGTTAGCCCTCTACAGCCCGGTTTACCGGAGTCCTGCTAGCCCAGTGCTACAGCCCGGATTCACTTGCTGATGACCGACACGTTCGATGCTGGGTCATGGATGCCTGTCCCTGTAAGTCTGTGCCGCTTTGGGTTTACGACTAGCCATGTCAGCCCGGGCTCCTTACCATATGGATGCTAGCGACACTATCATATACGTGTGCCAAAAGGCGCAAACGGTCCCGGGCAAAGGTAAGACGACACCCGTGGGAATACTGTGTGTGAGGCCGCAAAGTGATATGAGGTGTTACATGCTAGATCTATGTGGCATCGAGTCGGGGTCCTGACACCTTGACTTTTTTATTGAAACAAAAGATGCAAAACATTATTATAAATAACAGCAAGCAAATACTAACAAGAAAAAATGACGCTCCAAGCAAAACACATATCATGTGGTGAATAAAAATATAGCTCCAAGTAAAGTTACTGATGAACGAAGACGAAAGAGGGGATGCCTTCCGGGGCATCCCCAAGCTTAGGCTTTTGGCTATTCTTGAATATCTTGGGGTGCCATGGGCATCCCCAATCTTAGGTTCTTGCCACTCCTCATTCCATAGTTCATCGAATCTTTACCCAAAACTTCAAAACTCCACAACACAAAACTCAACAGAAAACTCTTAAGCTCCGTTAGTATAAGAAAATAAAACCACCACTTAGGTACTGTAATGAACTCATTATAAATTAATATTGGTGTAATATATACTTTATTCCAACTTATCTATGGTTCATACCCTACGATACTACTCATAGATTCATCAAAATAAGCAAACAAGACATAAAAAACAGAATCTGTCAAAAACAGAACAGTCTGTAGTAATCTGTATCAAACGTATATTTCTGGAACTCCACAACTCCTACAAAATTAGGAAGTCCTAAGATATTTGTGTACCAATCCAGATCAAAAATAATCAGATCAGAAGCACGTTTCTGTGAATTAACAAAACTAATTTACTGGGTGTGAAAGTTTCTGATTTTCAGCAGGATCAACACAACTATCACCGTAAGCCATCCTAAAGGTCTTACTTGGCACTTTATTGAGACAAAAGCTATAAAACATGATTAATACAGTAGCATAATAATGTGGACACACAAAAACAGTTAGGATAAATATTGGGTTGTCTCCCAACAAGCGCTTTTCTTTAATGCCTTTCTAGCTAGGCATGATGATGACAATGATGCTCACTTAAAAGATAAGAATTGAAACATAATGGGAGCATCATGAAGCATATGAATAGCATATTTAAGTCTAACCCACTTCCTATGCATAGGGATTTTGTGAGCAAACAACTTATGGGAACAATAATCAACTAGCATAGGAAGGCAAAACAAGCATAACTTCAAAACTTTAAGCACATAGAGAGGAAACTTGATATTATTGCAATTCCTACAAGCATATATTCCTCCCTCATAATAATTTTCAGTAGCATCATGAATGAATTCAACAATATAACCAGCACCTAAAGCATTCTTTTCATGATCTACAAGCATATAAAATTTACTACTCTCCACATAAGCAAAATTCTTCTCATTTGGAATAGTGGGAGTATCATAAGAGACTTGAACACTAAAAATTGTTTCCACATTAAAAGAGTAATGTTCTGAAAAAGGGTAATCATAATCATGACAAGATTTATAAATATAACCATCACCACTTTTTATAGCATAAGTTTCATCACAATAATCCTCATAAGTAGCAACTTCGTTCACATCATAATCGATTGAAACCTCTCCCAAGATAGTGGAATCACTAAATAAAGTTGACACTCTTCCAAATCCACTTTCATATTCATCACAATAAAATTAAATATCCTCCAAAATAGTGGGATCACTACTTCCTAAAGTTTACACTCTTCCAAACCCACTTTCATCAATATAACCATCATACGTAGGAGGCATGCTATCATCATAAGAACTTTGCATATCAAAACTTGGGATGCTAAAAATATCATCTTCATTAAACGTAGCATCCCCAATCTTGGGACAAACATTAATTTCAGCAAATATATTCTCAAATACTCCATTCTCATCAAACATAGCTTCCCCAAGCTTGGGCCTTTTCATATCATAAGCATAATCAATCTCATCATTAAAAATATTGATAGCACCAATAGTATAGCAATTATCATCATCATAATGAGTAATAGGAGCAACATCATTTGGGAGGGATACCTTTTTACCTTTGTTGCTCCTTCTTTTCTTTTTCTTCTTCATATTATCTGTGGGTTCAACCTTCCTCTTTGAGCTCCTTATTAATGACATTGGTTGAATAGAAAGCTCCTCCTCATTACCTGATTCATCATGAGAAATAATAGGAGGATATTGGGAAGTCTCTTCCCTTTCATTAGTATTTTCATCATCTTCTATTTGCTTTCTTTTCTTTAGGTAATTGTCACTATAAGGATTTTCAATGCAATTCTCCGCACAAAACAAATAAATCTTTTCTAGATCAATATCAAGAAAATGCATAAGATTAAATTTTGTAATAGGCTTAGTTAAATGTTTCAACTCTTCACAACCCAAAAGCAACCTAAGTTCATTGTAATGAGAAAGGGAGATCAAATCATCACAATTTTTGGACACGATCCGATCATGAAACAATTTGCATTGGAGATGTAAATGATCTTATTTATTGCAAAATTCACAATGGGAAAGATATCTTAAATTCTCCGCACTCTTATCTAGCCTTTCTTGCAACTTCTTAGTTTCTAAATATTTATGCCTCTTGCAATATATATCTTCTTTATTTGGTGTGTTGATGCAAACATGCACTCCACAAAAGTTGACATGCTCATGAGATATATTTTCATCATGACTAGATCAATCATCATTAGTACTAAGGATATTCAATGAGTTCATACTAACAACATTGCAATCATGCTCATCATTCAAAGATTTAGTACCAAATATTTTATAGACTTCTTCTTCTAGCACTTTAGCACAATTTTCCTTTCCATCATACTGACGAAAGATATTAAAAAGACGAACGTAAGAGACAAACTTAACTCCATTTTTTTGTAGTTTTTATTTTATAAACTAAACTAGTGATAAAACAAGAAACAAAAAGATTCAATTGCAAGATCTAAAGATATACCTTCAAGCACTCACCTCCCCGGCAACGGCGCCAGAAAAGAGCTTGATGTCTACTACACAACCTTCTTCTTGTAGACGTTGTTGGGCCTGCAAGTGCACAGGTTTATAGGACAGTAGCAAATTTCCCTCAAGTGGATGACCTAAGGTTTATCAATCCATGGGAGGCGTAGGATGAAGATGGTCCCTCTCAAACAACCCTGCAACCAAATAACAAAAACTCTCTTGTGTCCCCAACACACCCAATACAATGGTAACTTGTATAGGTGCACTAGTTCGGCGAAGAGATGGTGATACAAGTGCAGTATGGATGGTAGATATAGGTTTTTGTAATCTGAAATAATATAAAGAGCAAGGTAACTAAAGGTAAAAGTGAGCGTAAACGGTATTGCAATGATAGGAAACAAGGCCTAGGGTTCATACTTTCACTAGTGCAAGTTCTCTCAACAATAATAACATAGATAGATCATATAACAAGCCCTAAACATGCAACAAAGAGTCACTCCAAAGCCACTAATAGTGGAGAACAAATGTAGAGATTATGGTAGGGTACGAAACCACCTCAAAGTTATTCTTTCGGATCGATCTATTCAAGAGTTCGTACTAGAATAACACCTTAAGACACAAATCAACCAAAACCCTAATGTCACCTAGATACTCCATTGTCACCTCAAGTATCCATGGGCATGATTATATGATATGGATCACACAATCTCAAATTCATCCAACCAACATAAAAGTACTTCAAAGAGTGCCCCAAAGTTTCTACCGGAGAGTCAAGAAAACGTGTGCCAACCCCTATGCGTAGGTTCATGAGCGGAACCCGCAAGTTGGTCACCAAAACATACATCAAGAGGCACGTGATATCCCATTGTCACCACAGATAAACACGGCAATACATACATCAAGTGTTCTCATCATAAAGACTCAATCCAATAAGATAACTTGAAAGGGGAAACTCAATTCATCACAAGAGAGTAGAGGGGGAGAAACATCATAAGATCCAACTACAATAGAAAAGCTCGGGATACATCAAGATCGTGCCATAGAGGGAACACGAGAGAGAACACGAGAGAGAGAGATCAAACACATAGCTACTGGTACATACCCTCAGCCCCGAGGGTGAACTACTCCCTCCTCGTCATGGAGAGCACCGGGATGATGAAGATAGCCACCGGTGATGGATGCCCCCTTCGGCAGGGTGCCGGAACAGGCTCCCGGGAGGTTTTTGGTGGCTACAGAGGCTTGCGGCGGCGGAACTCCCGATCTATCTTGATATTCGATGGTTTTAGGGTACGTAGGCTTATATAGGCGAAAGAAGTCGGTCGGGAGGTGCTTGCACGAGACAGGGGGCCGCACCCTATAGGGGGGGGGCGCCCCCTATCTCCTGTGCTCCTCAAGGATCTTCTGACTTGATCTCCAAGCCTCCAGGATGATATTCTTCCAGAAAATCACGATGCCGAATGTTTCATTCCGTTTGGACTCCGTTTGATATTCCTTTTCTTTGAAATACTGAAACAGGCAATAAAACAGCAATATGGGCTGGTCCTCTGGTTAATAGGTTAGTCCCAAAAGTAATATAAAAGTGTAAAATAAAGCCCGTAATCATTCAGAACACATAGTAATATAGCGTGAATGCTTCATAAATTATAGATACGTTGGAGACGTATCACCGAGCCCTGCCGACACAGAACACTAAAGGCAAAAGGAAGGAAATCGAGCACGGAAAGGAAAATCACAGAATCCTAGCAAATTATTACAAACCATAATGTTCACGAATTCAAAGAAGAAGTTCTTATGCCTCCATGAGGCACATTAAATGTTGTAGGATAAAGATGGGAGGCGCCGCCTTCAGCCCTGCTCACTGCCACCACCCGCCCTGGGGAGTGCATCCTCGACGGTGCCGCTGTTGCCTTCACTGCCAGCTGCGGTCGCCAAGGCCTCAGGGTCGATGCAGCGGAACCTCACCACCATGACTTCCACCTGCTCCTTCATGGCTTCGGCAACAACGACCCGGGACTCAGGCGCCACCTGCTCTAGTAGTGTGCCAAAGTCCAAGCTGGGGTATAGGAGACGAAGATGGCTGTGGAAACGCGTCGTGGCCACGGTGAAGAGCTTGCGGCACTCCCCTTCCACCATGTGGCTGACCGCAGCGGAGATGTTCCCCATCTCCTCGACAAGCTTGATGAGAAGACAAGGAAGTCCACCATCTAGGGTCACCAGCGGCTTGTCGTACCCTCCCCCGTAAAGGGAGTGGAGTGCCTCACGGCACTTCCGCTCGAAGGAAGTGAAGGCGTCGTGCCCGACCTGCTCGACCGCGGCAAGGATCTTCTCCCTAGCCTCTAGCTTGGCCGTCTCCTCCGAGACGTACTTGGCGTGGGACGATTGGGCCGCGTCTACCTACTCCTTCAGCTTCTCCAGCTGGCTCCGCTCCATGCCCTGTTCTTGGGCTGCTTGCTCTAGCTCAGTGTCATGGTAGGAAAGCACGGACCTTCAGGCCCTGAGCTCCTCCTCCCATGTATGGAGCCCACGCGCCTGGGAGGTCTGCTCCTCGTGAAGCTTCTTTAGCTTGGCGTCCACCTCGCGGCAGCAGCTTTTGGCGGATGTCGCATCGGCCAGCGCAGCTTCGCGAGCCGTGGTGACTTTCGTGGCCTGCTCCATGGCATCCGCGGCGGCGGCTTCGGCTTGGCTCCAAGCCGTCCTAATGGATGAGTCAGCTCGAAGCCACCCCGAGATCAGCTCCAGGCGCCCCATCGCCGCACGCCCGTCAGCACCCTGCAGATTGTCCCGAAATTGGTCCAGCGCGGTGTACGCCTCCTCCAAAGCACCGAGCCTGGCGAAGGAGCCCTGGTCCGCTAGCGTAAGAGCTCGAGAAGGAGGTGGCGGTGGAACCTGGACTAGTGCTATCACGATGTCAGTCAGGGTAGGGGGCTCCGGGGGCCTCTCACCTTCCACGGGCGCATCGGGAGTTGGCGCCCTTGGAGTCCGCTGTGCCTTTGGAGCGGCATCCTCTTTCTTCTTCTTCACCTCGGGGGCCAGCCTGGTCGTCAGGAGAGCGACATCATGAGCATGGTGTCGCGACAGAAGGTAAGAATCAGGTAAGGCGCTTACTCGTCTTCGGCGATGTACACTCTCTTCTTTCCCAGGACGGTGGCGCCCCCAAGCTTCTACAGCAAGGGCCTCGCCATAGCCGGAGGCTCGACCAGGCGCGCAGCGGGAGACTCTAGAGTGGCGGCACCAGGCGACAAGGCGAGGGCGCTTCCCTGAGGCAGTGCCGGCGTCGTTCCTCCCTTCAGGCCCCCGCGGATCAGCCTTCATAGCGGGCCCCCGGGACCTCGTGACGACCCCGGCGGGATGACGGGACCCCCCAACCAAGCCTTCCCCGGCATCGTCATCGTCAGGAAGACCCCAGAGGAGCTCACTCTGCCGCGGAGGAGAAATCTCCCCCATCCCTTTGCCGGTCGCCTCTGAGTCATCCTCCTCCTCCTCCTCCTCGCCCTCGACGGAGTCCTCGCCGAAGGACACCGCTACTTGGGAATCAGGAGGCCCAGACAACACGAGCCCCCACTCGTTGAAGATTGGCATGGAGGCGGCCAGCGCCGCCCTGTCATCACGGAGATACAGTGGAAGGTGGGCCGCCGGAAGGCAGCCCAGATCCTTCCCAAGCAGGAATTACACAACCTTTCTCAGTTCCTCATCCGTCAGATTCCCCCAGTGTAGCCGGAGGTCATCTTCTGCGAACTTGAGGTCCCATATGGGACGCAAGTGAGCTTGGAGGAGGGCCAGTCGCTGCGTCAGGAACTCGTGGACGATCATGGCCCCCGTCAGCGCCACGGAGCCCATGTCTGCCTGCATCTTCTTCAAGACCGGTGCCACCCGGAGGTCAGTAAACTTCTCGTGGGACCACTGGGCCAGCTTCCCTTTCTTCGTCCACAACCTCTTTGTGGGGCTCGTCCTGCCTTGATCCAGGTTCTTCTCCGCCATCCTTGACCACTACAAGGGAATCGGAAAAGCCCGGTGGAACCCATTTGTGCCGAGGCCACGTCATCGCAGCCTTGTCAGCGCTGCCCCAGGAGTGATTCAGCCTCTTCTACGGTGGGAGTAGCTCGGGTTCCACCTCGAGGGCCTTTCCCTTCTCCGCGGCAGAGAACCTCCTGATCGGCTCCATGGACGCGCTGGCAAGACAGTGAAGTAAGGAAAAGGAGGAACGAGGAGCAAGAAGACGAAGATGGGCAGGGGCTCCACCCGCTCCCGCATTTATGACACAGGGAAGGTAAATCATCAGCCTCCCACGATCTCAAATAATGTTGATTTCTCTGCATGCTGCAAACAGTTGTCAAGTCGAACGGTTGCCGAGGTAGCGTGGGGAAGCGGAGACGCCCACGTTGTCGGAAATATGCCCTAGAGGCAATAATAAATTAGTTATTATTACTATATTTCCTTGTTCATGATAATCGTTTATTATCCATGCTATAATTGTATTGATAGGAAACTCAGATACATGTGTGGATACATAGACAACACTATGTCCCTAGTAAGCCTCTAGTTGACTAGCTCGTTGATCAATAGATGGTTACGGTTTCCTGACCATGGACATTGGATGTCGTTGATAACGGGATCACATCATTAGGAGAATGATGTGATGGACAAGACTCAATCCTAAGCCTAGCACAAAGATCGTGTAGTTCGTATACTAAAGCTTTTCTAATGTCAAGTATCATTTCCTTAGACCATGAGATTGTGCAACTCCCGGATACCGTAGGAATGCTTTGGGTGTACCAAACGTCACAACGTAACTGGGTGGCTATAAAGGTGCACTACGGGTATCTCCGAAAGTGTCTATTGGGTTGGCACGAATCGAGACTGCGATTTGTCACTCCGTGTGACGGAGAGGTATCTCTGGGCCCACTCGATAGGACATCATCATAATGTGCACAATGTGACCAAGGGGTTGATCACAGGATGATGTGTTACGGAACGAGTAAAGATACTTGCCGGTAATGAGATTGAACAAGGTATTGGGATACCAATGATCGAATCTCGGGCAAGTACTATACCGCTAGACAAAGGGAATTGAATACAGGATCGATTGAGTCCTTGACATCGTGGTTCATCTGATGAGATCATCGTGGAACATGTGGGAGCCAACATGGGTATCCAGATCCCGCTATTGGTTATTGACCGGAGAACGTCTCGGTCATGTCTGCATGGTTCCCGAACCCGTAGGGTCTACACACTTAAGGTTCGATGACGCTAGGGTTATAGGGAATAGATATACGTGGTTACCGAATGTTGTTCGGAGTCCCGGATGAGATCCCGTATGTCACGAGGAGTTCCGAAATGGTCCGGAGGTAAAGATTTATATATGGGAAGTCCTGTTTTGGTCACCGAAAAAGTTTCGGGTTTTATCGATAATGTATCGGGACCACCGGGAGGGTCCGGGGGTCCACCAAGTGGGGCCACCGGCCCCAGAGGGCTGCATGGGCCGAGTGTGGTAGGGGACCAGCCCCAGGTGGCCTGGTGCGCCGCCCACAAGGGCCCAAGGCGCCTAGGGTTTGGGGAGGGGGCGCCTCCACCTTGCTTGGGGGACAAGTTTCCCCCTCTCCCCCCTTTGGCCTCCACCCTAGATGGGTTTGGGGCTGCCACACCCCTTGGGGTGGAAACCCTAGAGGGGGCGCACCCCCTCCCTCTCCCCTATATATACTTGAGGTTCTGGGGCTGCCATACACAAGAGTTTCCACCTCTCCCTGGTGCAGCCCTACCTCTCTTTCTCCTTGTCTTCCGCGGTGCTTGGTGAAGCCCTGCAGGATTGCCACGCTCCTCCACCACCACCATGCGATCATGCTGCTGCTGGAAGGAGTCTTCCCCAACCTCTCCCTCTCTCCTTGCTAGATCAAGGCATGGGAGACGTCACCGGGCTGTACGTGTGTTGAACGCGGAGGTGCCGTCCGTTCGGCACTAGGATCATCGGTGATTTGGATCACGACGAGTACGACTCCATCAACCCCGTTCACTTGAACGCTTCCGCTTAGGGATCTACAAGGGTATGTAGATGCACTCTCCTTCCCCTCGTTGCTAGATTTCTCCATAGATTGATCTTGGTGTTGCATAGAAAATTTTGAATTTCTGCTACGTTCCCCAACACACGTCCCATCAAGCGCCATGCATTGGCTCGGCCCGCAGGCGATGGGGCCCGCAACGTTCTGCACTTGCCCTTTGGCTTTTTGCCTCGAAGCCAAGTGCGAGCGCGCCTTGGGCCCGGGGGCTTCTGTCGGTGTTTTGGGAACTAGGGTATCCAGACCTGCCTGCCTGCTGCCCATGGCGTGGCTCCATCGACGGCCTGGTATGGCCCATCTTCACCCACGGCAAGACAAGATCCTTGCGAGGGGCCAAGCCTCGCGAGGCGGGCGACATCAAGACCTCCTGAGGGAGCGGCATCCTCAGGTGGCCTCCTGACAGAGTGGAGATTTCTATGCAAGACCCAGCCTCACGAGGCTGAAATGACATCAGCCATGACGACCAAGGCCAGGCGTGCGCCAGCGGGTGTAGAGTGGCAGGTTTCCTCTTTGGTGCAAGGACGCAAGCACAGGCGTGGAGTCCCAAGGAATCGGCCAAAGGTTGCCATTTGCATGCAACAAGACCAGGACCGCCAGAACGGCAGGACGAATTTCATCACCGAGCCCACCACGATGTCACAAGCAGAAGCTTTGCAGGCGAAGACCACCTTTCGTCGGGATCATTTGTACTTCTTATCCCCTTTGAAATTTGGCCGTCACCTAAGTTTTGGAGGAAGAGGACCAAGGCCACTATAAATATAGCCTTTCCAGCACCATAGAAAGCATGGGGTGATCAGCTCATCGAATCCCCAAGAGCTCATCACAAGAACACGCTTCCTGGGTTGTTCTTCCACTTGTACTAGTTCATCCTCAGCCCCCCGCGAGGCTAATCCACCACAAAGCAGGAGTAGGGTATTACACCGCAAGGTGGCCCGAACTTGGGTAAACCTCTGTGTCTTTCTCTATCGTGTTCATTGAGCTAGGTCATGAGAGCAGCAGATCGATCGACTTGAGAGGTTGAGTTCTTTGCACACGCCCCTGAGTTCGAACCTCTCTTCGGTCCGTGGAGCCCGGAATCTGACACCTTTCATGAAAATTCAAGCTTTATAGACAATAACATTACCATGAACGCCAATCTTCTTCTTGAAGATCCATTTATTCTCTATGGGTCGCTGATGATCGGGCAAATCCACCAAAGTCCACACTTTGTTCTCATACATGGATCCTATCTCAGATTTCATGGCCTCAAGACATTTATCAGAATCTAGGCTCATCATAGCTTCTTCATAGTTCGTAGGTTCGTCATGGTCAAGTAACATGACTTACAGAACAGGATTACCGTACCACTCTGGTGTCGATCGTGTTTTGGTTGACCTACGAGGTTCGGTAGTAACTTGATCTAAAGGTTCATGATCATCATCATTAGCTTCCTCTCTAGTTGGTGTAGGCATCATAGGAACGGATTTCTCAGATGAGCTATTTTCCAAATTGAGAGAAGGTACAATTACCTCATCAAGTTCTACTTTCCTTCCACTCACTTCTTTTGAGAGAAACTCCTCTAGAAAGGTTCCATTCTTGGCAACAAAGATCTTGCCTTCAGATCTGTGGTAGAAAGTGTACCCAATTGTTTCCTTAGGGTATCCTATGAAGACACACTTCTCCAATTTGGGTTCGAGCTTATCAGGCTGAAGCCTTTTGACATAAGCATCGCATCCCCAAGCTTTAATAAATGATAGCTTAGGTTTATTGCCAAACCACAGTTCATACGGTGTCATCTCAACGGATTTTGATGGTGCCCTATTTAACGTGAATGCAGCTGTCTCTAATGCATAACCCCAAAATGATAGTGGTAAATCGGTAAGAGACATCATAGATTGCACAATATCTAATAAAGTATGGTTACAACATTCGGACACACCATTACACTGTGGTGTTCCACGTGGCTTGAGTTGTGAAACTATTCCACATTGCTTTAAATGAAGGCCAAACTCGTAACTCAATTATTCACCTCCACGATCAGATCGTAGAAACTTTATTTTCTTGTTACGATGATTCTCCACTTCACTATGAAATCCTTTGAACTTTTCAAATGTTTTATACTTGTGTTTCATTAAGTAGATATACCCCTATATGCTCAAATCATCTGTCAAGGTCAGAAAATAATGATACACGCCACGAGCCTCAACTCTAATCGGACCACATACATAGGTATGTATTATTTCCAATAAGTCATTGGCTCACTCCATTGTTCCGGAGAACAGAGTTTTAGTCATCTTTCCCATGAGGCATGGTTCGCACATAATCAAGTGATTCCAAAAGTCCATCAGCATGGTGTTTCTTCATGCTTTTTACACCAATATGACCTAAACGACAGTGCCACAAATATGTTGCACTATCATTATCAACTTTGCATCTTTTGGCATCAATATTAGGAATATGTGTATCAGTACAATCGAGATTCAATAAACCATTTACATTGGGTGTATGACCGTAGAAGGTTTTATTCATCTAAACAGAACAACAATTATTCTCTAACTTAAACGAATAACCATATCGCAATAAACATGATCCGATCATATTCATGCTCAACGCAAACACCAAATAACATTTAGTTAGGTCCAACACTAATCCCGAAGGTAGAGTGTGCGATGGTGATCTTATCAACCTTGGAATCACTTCCAACACACATCGTCACCTCGCCCTTAACTAGTCTCTATTCATTTTGCAACCCCTGTTTCGAGTTACTAATCTTAGCAACTGAACCAGTATCAAATATGCAGGGACTACTATGAACGTAAAGTACATATCAATAACATGTATATCAAATATACCTTTGTTCACTTTTGCCATCCTTCTTATCCGCCAAGTATTTGGGGTAGTTCCGCTTCTAATGACCATTCCCTTTGTAGTAGAAGCACTCAGTTTCAGGCTTAGGTCCAGCTTTGGGTTTCTTCATGGGAGTGACAACTTGCTTGCCATTCTTCTTGAAGTTCCTTTCTTTCCCTTTGCTCTTTTTCTTGAAACTAGTGGTCTTGTTAACCATCAACACTTGATGTTCTTTCTTGATTTCTACCTTCGCCGATTTCAGCATCGCGAAGAGCTCGAGAATCATTTTCGTCATCCCTTGCGTTTTATAGTTCATCATAAAGTTCTAGTAGCTTGGTGATAGTGACTAGAGAACTTTGTCAATCACTATCTTATTTGGAAGATTACTCCCACTTGATTCAAGCAATTGTAGTACCTAGACATTCTGAGCACATGCTCACTGGCTGAGCTATTCTCCTCCATCTTGTAGGCAAAGTACTTGTCTGAGGTCTCATACCTCTCGACACGGGCATGAGTCTGAAATACCAATTTCAACTCTTGGAACATCTCATATGCTCCGTGGCGTTCAAAATGTTTTTGAAGTCCCAGTTCTAAGCCGTAAAGCATGGTGCACTAAATTATCAAGTAGTCATAATATCGAGCTTGCCAAACATTCATAATGTCCGCATCTGCTCCCGCAATAGGTCTGTCACCTAGCAGTGCATTAAGGACATAATTCTTCTGCGCAGCAATGAGGATAATCCTCAAATCACGGACCCAGTCCGCATCATTGCTACTATGATCTTTCAACTTAGTTTTCTCTATGAACATATTAAAAACATAGGGGAGCTACAATGCGAGCTATTGATCTACAACACAATTTGCAAATACCATCATGACTAAGTTCATGATAAAGTAAAGTTCAATTAATCAAATTACTTAAGAACTCCCACTTAGATAGACATCCCTCGAGTCATCTAAATGATACGTGATCCAAATCAACTAAACCATGTCCGATCATCATGTGAGATGGAGTAGTCATCAATGGTGAACATATCTATGTTGATCATATATTCTATATGATTCATGTTCGACCTTTTGGTCTCCGGTGTTCCGAGGCCATGTATGTACATGCTAGGCTCGTCAAGTTTAACCTTAGCAGTCTGCATGTGCAAAACTGTCTTGCACCCGTTGTATGTGAACGTAGAGCTTATCACACCTGATCATCATGTGGTGTCTCAGCACGAAGAACTGTCGCAACGGTGCATACTCAGGGAGAACACTTATACCTTGAAATTTTAGATAAGGGATCATATTATAATGCTACCGTCGTACTAAGCAAAATAAGATGCATAAAAGATAAACATCACATGCAATCGAAATATGTGACATGACATGGCCATCATCATCTTATGCTTTTGATCTCCATATCCAAAGCATCGTCATGATCTCCATCGTCACCGGCTGGACACCTTGATCTCCATCATAGCGCCATGGTCGTTTCGCCAACTATTGCTTCTACAACTATCACTACCGCCTAGTGATAAAGTAAAGCAATTACATGGCGTTTGCATTTCATACAATAAAGCAACAACCATAAGGCTCCTGCCAGTTGCCGATAACTTTTATAAAACATGATCATCTCATACAACAACGTATATCACATCATGTATTGACCATATCACATCACGACATGCTGTGCAAAAACTATTTAGACGTCCTCTACTTTGTTGTTGCAAGTTTTACGTGGCTGCTACGGGCTTGTAGCAAGAACCGTTCTTACCTACAACAAAAAACCACAATGGTGATTTATCAAGTTTGCTGTTTTAACCTTCAACAAGGACCGGCTACAGTCAAATTCAATTCAACTAAAGTAGGAGAAACTGACACCTGCCAGCCACCTTTATGCAAAACTAGTTGCATGTCTATCGGTGGAACCTGTATCATGAATGTGGTCATGTAAGGTTGGTCCGGGCCGCTTCATCCAACAATACCGCCAAATCAAAATAAGACATTGGTGGTAAGCAGTATGACGATCACCTCCCACAACTTTTGGTGTTCTACTCGTGCATATCATCTACGCATAGACCTGGCTTGGATGCCACTGTTGGGGAATGTAGAATGCATTTTCAAAAAAATTCCTACACTCACGCAAGATCTATCTAGGAGATGCATAGCAACGAGGGGGGGGGGAGTGTGTCTACGTACCCTTGTAGACCGAAAGCGGAGGTGTTTGACAACGTGGTTGATGTAGTCGAATTTCTTCTCGTTCCGACCGATCAAGCATCGAACATACGACACCTCTGAGTTCTGCACATGTTCTGCTCGATGACGTCCCTTGAACTCTTGATCCAACAGAGTGTCAAGGAAGGAGATGAGTGATACGTCTCCAACGTATCTATAATTTTTGATTGTTCCATGCTATTATATTATCTATTTTCGTGTTTTATATGCATTTATATGCTATTTTATATTATTTTTGGGACTAACCTATTAACCTAGAGCCCAGTGTCAGTTTTTGTTTTTTTGCCTGTTTTAGAGTTTTGCAGAAAAGGAATACCAAACGGAGTCCAAACGGAATGAAACTTTTGCGATGATCTGTCTTGGACCAGAAGCAAACCAGGAGACTTGGAGATGAAGTCGGAGACGCAATGAGACGACCACGAGGGTGGAGGGCGCTCCCAGGGGGTAGGGCGCGCCCCTACCTCGTGGGCCCCTCGGAGCTCTCCCTACCTAAATCTTTCGCCCATATATACTCTTATACCCCAAAACCATCAACGGGAGCCATGAAAACACTTTTTCACCGCTTCAACCTTCTGTACCCGTGAGATCCCATCTAGGGGCCTTTTCTGGCGTCCTGCCGGAGGGGGATTCGATCACGGAGGGCTTCTACATAAACACCATCGCCCTTCCGATGAAGCATGAGTAGTTTACCACAGACCTACGGGTCCATAGCTAGTAGCAAGATGGCTTCTTCTCTCTCTCTCTTTGATTCTCAATACCATGTTCTCCTCGATGTTCTTGGAGATCTATTCGATGTAATACTATTTTGCGGTGTGTTTGCCGAGATCCGATGAATTATGGATTTATGATCAGATTATCTATGAATATTATTTGAGTCTTCTCTGAATTCTTATATGCATGATTTGATATCTTTGCAAGTCTCTTCGAATTATTGGTTTAGTTTTGCCTACTAGATTGGTTTTTCTTGCAATGGGAGAAGTGCTTAGCTTTGGGTTCAATCTTGTAGTGTCCTTCCCCAGTGACAGTAGGGGCAGCAAGGCACGTATTGTATTGTTGCCATCAAGGATAAAAAGATGGGGCTTTCATCATATTGCTTGAGTTAATTCCTCTACATCATGTCATCTTACTTAATGCTCTGTTCTTTATGAAATTAATACTCTAGATGTAGGAAGGAGTCGGTCGATGTGTGGAGTAATAGTAGTAGATGCATAATCATTTCGGTCTACTTGACACGGATGTGATGCCTATGTTCATGATCATTGCCTTGGATATCGTCATAATTATGCGCTCTTCTATCAATTGCTCGGCAGTAATTTGTTCACCCACCGTGTTATTTTCTATCATGAGAGAAGCCACTAGTGAAACCTATGGGCCCCGGGTCTCTTTTCCATCATACAAGTTCTATTTTCCATCATACTAGTTCCCGGTCTACTATTTTGCAATCTTTTACTTTCCGATCTATAAACCAAAAATACTAGAAATATTTACTTTACCGTTTATCTATCTCTATCAGATCTCACTTTTGCAAGTAACCTTGTAGGGATTGACAACCCCTTTATCACGTTGGGTGCAAGTTTGTTGATTGTTTGTGCATGTATGCTGTGACTTGTGCGTTGTCTCCTACTGGATTGATACCTTGATTCTCAAACTGAGGGAAATACTTACTCTACTTTACTGCATCACCATTTCCTCTTCAAGGGAAAAACAACGCAAGCTCAAGAGGTAGCAATGAGTTCCGTCAGCACGACAGTGTGGTGACGGTGATGGTGAAGTGATCCACGCAGGGCTTCGCCTAAGCACTACGAGAATATGACCGGAGGCATAAACTGTGGAGAGGGAGCCGCACACGGCTAACAATAGTTGATGTGTGTTCTAGGCGCCCCTCCCCATGTATATATAGGTTGGAGGGAGAATCAGCCCTAGGGGCGCCCCAAGTAGGAGGGATCCTACTTGGGATCCTACCCTAGGCCGGTGCCCCCCTTTCCTTCTTTTGGTGATGAGGGGAAGGAAGGAGGAGGTGGTGCCCCCCTTTTCCTTTGTCCCACCAAGGGGGAATGGCAGGAGGAGGTGGCTCCCACTCCTTTCCTTCCTCTAGGGCCTGCGACTAGGGAAAGGGGCGTACCAGTCCCTTGTGGGCTGGTCTGTCCCTCCCTCGGCCCATTAAGCACATATCTTTGCCGGGGTTGCCCGAAACACCTTTCGGGTGACCCGATATGTACCCAGTACCCTCCGGAACACTTCTGGTGTCCGAATACTATCGTCCTATATGTCAATCTTTACCTCTCGACCATTTAGAGACTCCTCTTCATGTTCGTGATCTCATCCAGGACTCCGAACAACATTCGGTCACCAAATCACATTACTCATATAATACAATATAGTCATCAAACGTTAAGCATGCGGACCCTACGGGTTCGAGAACTATGTAGACATGACCGAGACACCTCTCCAGTCAATAACCAATAGCAGAACCTGGATGCTCATATTGGCTCTGACATATTCTATGAAGGTCTTTATCGATCGAACCGTTATGACAACATACATTATTCCCTTTGTCCATCTGTTGGGGGAAAACTACTAGGTATGACCCGCCCAGGAGGGGCCGAGTCATGCTACGGGCGACTTGAGATGGAGAAACCCAAGATGTGAAGATGGCGGTTCATGAAGCAAGCTATTGAAGTCCCAAGACCCAGAGGTGACTTAGGGCCCAAAGAGATGAGCCGCCATATGTTTAACTTGTTATGTAAGGCGAGTGCTGTTTGACACCGAGCTGGTCACGTTGTGTGAGTCGGCCGGGACCCTGTAAGCCGCCAGGCCTCAGCCTGTGTATATAAAGGTGAGACCCGGTGGTGGCTTATCTCAAGAAACAGCAGATCGAGAACTAGGTCAAGGGTATTCCCTCCCTGGTAATCGAAACCCAAGCAATACAACCTAAAGCAGGAGTAGGCTTTTACCTCGTTGAGAGGGGCCGCAACTAGGTAAAACTCTCTGTGTCCTTTGTCCCGTTTTAACCCCTTCAAGCTAACCTAGCGGCGATGGCTCCACACCTAAGTCCTCTTTCTAGGGCATCTGCCGTGTTAAGTCCACGACAGTTGGTGCCCACCGTGGGGCCAGCGCATGGTGGTTTCACGTTCTTGAAGGGCAACTTCACAGGTATCAAGGGATACGCTGTGGGCAGGATGACTAAGATTCACCGTGGCAAGCTCTACATTGACGACGCGTGCTGGGGCCCCGAGGCCGGCTCAACCAAGTATGGGTACTGGGTCCCCTTCGGCGAAATTCATGTCTTCATCGGCAAGATCGGCGAGTCGAAAGCTGAGCCGGACACCTACACCGACATCGTAGAGACGGCTCAGAGCGCGCGACCCGCCAAGATTCAAGGTTCCCCGAAGCATGTCTTTGTTGGCTTTACTCAAGGAGTAGATCTGGAAGGAGGATATGTGTCCGATGGAGAGATGGCCGTCTACTCAGACGATGAGTCCTCAACCGGCGAGACCAATTCCATGTATCAAGTGCATGATGATAGGCTTGGGGGCTGTTCCGATGGCGATAGTATTCTGGACCCCTATGAGCCACCAAACCGGGCTGCAATATTCATGGCCGGTATGCAGCCGGTGCAGAATTCTTCAACTGCGGCAGCAATGATCTCCGGTTCACCGACTGCTACGGCAGCCGGGGCAGGAGTCCCTCTACGCCAGTCGGCTCAAGTTTTATCTAAACTGTTGGAGGCTCTAGCAACGTTGCTGACGGTGGAGGTAACCCCGGCGAAGCAAGCGCAACATAATGTGGACGTTGCGAAGTTACTTGATGAGATAGCTCAAGCTAAGGAGGATCTTAACGCTGAGAACACCCGGATGGCGACAGAACGAGCCGCCTTGGAGAGGGAAGTAGAGCGGATTCAAGCAGAAAATTTTTGTTTGAGCTTGCACCAGAATGCATCAAACGCTGTCTTTAATAGAAGGCATCAGAGTCGTTTACCTCCGGTGTACGATGCAAGAAACCTTTTCAATATGCCTGGGGGAGGAACCAGTAACCCGCCCATTGAGGATCGGGCCGTTGAGGCGCCGACAGCTGGAGCACCGGTTCAGCCACGTGCTGCAGACCCCCCATGTTTGAACTTTACCTCTCCTCAGCATGTTCCGACGCCCCGGGTCATTATTCTAACCCTCTGGACAATATGATCGTTGGGCCACCCAATTGGCGGCTCTCCCTGTTCAAGATGAGTCTCCAGCTGTGATGGAGATACGGCGAGCCGGAGAGCTTCTTCAGATGGCAGTGGCTCAACAAGCGGCTTATTCATACAGTTGCGAACAGATTCATTCAACCCCGCGTCCAAGTCGGAGTTATATCAGGCACATTGATTCGCCAGCGGTGTCGAGCAGTGAGCGGCACCACAACTAGCCTCATAGGCCAGACCCGCGGCATGCTGGTAGTGATGGTCAGGCTTTGGTGGAACAGGGCAGAGCGCGGCGTGAGGCTGAGCTGGCAGCTTAGCAACAATCTCCGACTTACCCATAGGCGTCTCTGGAAGTAGGTGTGACCTCTAGGACCCTTGGCGTGCCATGTTTAGTGTCAGCTCTATGTAACGAGCGCTTGCCCAAGGATTTCAAGGGCCCTCACAAAGTTCTTAATTACACAGTGGATCAACCCTCGAAAGCTTGGATTGAGAGTTATGAGATGGCTATGGAGATGCTGGATGTTAGGGATGCTGCATGTGCTAAGTACTTCACCATGATGTTGGATGGGCCAGCACACACTAAGCTGAAAGGATTACCCCCCTAACTCCATTAGTGTCAGGGCCCCGATCCTAGGTCACACCGATCTAGCATGTAACACATCATATCACTTTGCGGCCTCATGCACGGTATTCCCACGGGTGCCACCTTCCCTGGCCCGGGACCGTTTGCGCCTTTTGGCTCACGTATGTATGATAGTGCCGCTAGCATTCATATGATAAAGAACCTGAGCCGACATGACTAGTCATAAACCCAAGGTGGCGCTAACTTACAGGGACATGCATACATGACCCAGCAAAAAACGTGTCGATCAACAACGTATGAACCCAAGTCGTAACAAGCTACAATGACTTAAAGGAACAACGCGTGACATTTCCCCAAAGGGAGAGACACATGAACGAAAGAAGGACACATGCTGGCCAGTCTAAATGTTCCGTAGCAGTAGCAAGTTACCATGGCTCAGTGGAAGCAATAGGAGACATTTCTCGGTAAGAGAAGCTACCAAGAATAAACAACTAGGTTGTCGGATCCCACACATACCAAGCATTTCAATAACATACACACAATATGCTCGATATGTGCAAATACAACATGGCATCACAAGAAAACTCTACGACTCAAAGTATTTATTCATTAGGCTTCAATGGAGCCAATTATTACCAACATGGGTCTCATGACCCAACATTCAGAGCAAACAAACAATGGAAGCATAACATGTCTGAGTACAGACAACTACAAAAGAAAAGGGCTGAGAAGCCTGACTATCTACAAGATCCTTCCGAGGGCACAAGATCGTAGCTGAGGTAACAAGCTAATGTCGAAGTCCACGCGGAACTACTAGTGAGATAGAAGTATCTCTGCAAAAACATAAATTAAGCAAACGTGAGTACAAATGTACCCAGCAAGACTTACATCAGAACTAGCTACAGATGCATCATTATGAACAAAGGGATGGTGGGGTTTAACTGCAGCAAGCCAGCTTTGACTCGGTGGCTATCCTGAACTACGACTGCAAGTAACTCTTTTGAGGTGGCGCACACGAGTCCACATATTCACCATATCGATACACCACTATGGATCCGCTCCTGTCTCCTTACGAGAATGCCATCCATAGCACTCACGCTTATCTTGCGCATTTTAGAGTATCCACTTTCACTTATCTATGAACTATATAGGCAACCTAGAGGTCCTTTACCGCGGACGCGGCTATTCGAATAGATCATTTATAACCCTATAGGGATGTACTTCTTCACACACGCTCTCGCCACTTACCGCCATGTACACGTCATGTATCTCGGCAACCTTCAAGCGGAAGACTAGCAAGGGTGTCGGCCATGACCTGACTAACCATGCAAGACTCTAGTCCAGGTTTATCGCCTATGCGGGTTCCATCCACAAAGAGATCCGACCGGGGTGGTTTGAGTCATTTTGAGCTAATGAAACTACAATAAGGGTGGTTTGAGTCATTTTGAACTAAAGGTTCAATTCCAAACTCAAACTATGAATTCAAATAGTGCTTTATCATGTTTTGAACTACACAGCAAGGTTAAGTTGTTTAAACATGCATGAAAATGGCATAGACAGACTCCTTGAATTTTTCTGATAACTTTTCATATATAAATCTTTTCAATCAGAGTTATGGTTGATTTATTATGAATTTTTGAAGTTTAAATCATTCTCTGGATTTTCCTGGTTATTTATAAATAAATCAAATCCAGAAAATGACTTATTGTGTCAGCATGATGTCACTGTGACGCCAACAAGTCAACAGGGTTGACCATGGTCAAACCTAACGACCCGGTCCCACATGTCATATGCTCATAGTTAATTACGGGTTAATCCCGTGTTGACTGGGATTTGACCCACCATGGGGCCCGCTCATAAGTGTCTGTTAGGGGGGTGTTAGTGGTGATTAGCGCCTAATGATGGTTCCACATCAGCATCGCCGGAGTTCAATGCCGACAACCTGTAACCGCGGCGGAGGGTTGCCGGAGCGGTGCTACGGTTAGTGTTGGGTCAAGCCAAGGGCACCAGAGGGTTACCCTTGCTCGTGCGCATCTAGTGAAGGCACGCGAGAGGGCGCGGGGTGGACGATGCTCGCCAGAAGAAGCTTGCGGCGGCGGCCGGAGCTCGGGTTTGGTTGTGCGTGAGGCTGCGGTGCACAGGAGAGCGGCTAGGTGGCTGGTTAGCCTCCTGGAGGTTCCAGGAGCACGTGGACGTGCTCAACAGCGACGAGCAGGAGCTACAGTGAGGCATGCGACATGGCAAGCGGCGGTGGAGCACGGCCGCGGTGGGAACGGCGGCTAGAGAACGAATTCGTCGACGGGGAAAGGAGAAAGGGGTGCAGGAGCTCACAGAGCAGAGGATGAGGTGGTCAGAGAGCTCGGAGATGGCCGGAGTGCCGCAGATCGATGGACGGCATCCGCTGGTTGTGGTGAAGAAGACAACCACGATGGCGGGGTTGCGGGACATCCGGGGTCATGAGCGTCATCTTGGTGAAGCTCTGCTTGTCGTAGGAGCTTCTGGTCATGGAGATGCGACGTCTTGCCATCAGTGGCCACACGGACGATGAACGACGGCGAGGCGGGGCTCTCGGTTCTCTTGGGGACGGGTGCTAGGGAGATGGAGGCATCCGTAGGAGAGAGGGGAGAGGGAGAGAGAGCTCTGTGCATCTCCCTAGTGAGGGGAGAGGGATGGGGACGCGCAGGACAACGCAAAGCAGGAGGTGGAGGCTCGGATGCGCGCACAGGCAACACGCCCCAGTCATTTTGTCCAGGGAGGAAGACGACAGGGGGCAGCGGTGGTGGGTTGGGCCTAAACAGGAGCCGGGCCTTAGGTAAGCCACGTGAGTTTCTGTTTTTTTCTTTATTTTTCTTTCTTTTTTTACTTTTCCATTGTTTTTCAAATTTAAATAAATTCAAAACAGTGCCAAATATTCTCTGAATAATTTTATGTTGCTATATGTACTTTTCCAACAACACATAAAACATTTCAAAGTTATTTGAAAATATATCCCATATATATTTGAATATATTTTCAAATTCAAATAGAATATTGTTTTAAATTCAGAGACCAAATAATTTCTTTAAAATGTTCCAAAATTTTGGTTTGGTATATAACCCTTGCCAAAATTCTCAAAACTATTTTTAGGGCATTTTGGAACACTGAATGCAATTTAAAGGGTTCTTGCCCTTCTTTTAAAATGATTTCTGAGGCTTCCACTTTCCTCAATTCAAATTTCTTTAATTTAACATGATGCATGATGCTCAATCATGTAACTAATTACAAGCAAATTTTAGGGCTGTGATAACTCACCCCCACCAAAAAGAATCTCGTCCTGAGATTCAAGACGTGAGGTAAGAAGACCGAGGGGAACACAAAGCTAACACCAATTTCTCAATCCATTTGCTCTTCTCGAATATGTTGATTCCTTGCATCATATTGATCTTGATGTCTTTGCTCTCGAGATCTTCACCCAACAAGACAACATAAAGAGAGGGAAACTCTATAGGATTTGATCTTCATGAAGGTCAAGCAAACCATGATCAACTCACGAAATGAAATGTTGAATCATCTGTTGAGCTGATACATAAGCCATACATTAAGAGGGGTGGTTGATAACAGATGACGAAGGTTCAAATTGGTTGGCAACAACTCCACGCTTAAGTAGATGGTGGGTCTGCGTCGAAGTAGCGAGGAGTTAACTGCCATGATTCCACAACAGGGCACCTTAGGGAAGGTGACTCACAGAATTTTTGCTAAAGAGTAAAAATGAATTTCTTTTGATATAGAGGTCATTGAAACTCTCTATATCAGGCTAGGGAAATTCACAAATGATCGTTTGACAAGGTTCGAGGGAACGGCATATTCAGCTAGAATGAATGATGTGGACTACCTTGTTGAAGATAACACGATGGATGATTTCTACTTATCATCGGAAATGGATGGACCCATGGTAGGACCACTTTTGAAGATGATCTTGATCAGTAATTACTGAGAAGGGTAGCCCTTGGTAAAATGACACAATGGCGGGTGCAAGCTGGGAACAAAATGCAAATGTTGGGAATGATTCTAGTAACTGGGGTAACTCAACAGTCGAGAGTGATTCCACTATTTCAATCGGTATAGAATAATCGAGGAAACCGAAAGCACAAGGATCCTTAGGGAACAACTTCTAGAATAAGTCACCCGAGATCCTCATGGAGAAGATGGTCAAATAGCTCAATCAAGATACTACAATGATAGATCTTCCAGTTAGGTGTGTCAGCCAGAACATCAACCTAGTCGGGGCGTACATCATAGATCTTGGAAAAGTTCGAACCATCATATCTGCCTGAGATTCAGATCTGGTTGGTAACAGGATATTTCAGACAACATGTCTAGAAAAGAAAGTTTGCAACACAAATCGACGAGATGACATTGCAAGATTCTCGGGAAATGAACTATGATAACAAGCTCCAAAACATGAGCTGGCTCTGCTAAACACATGTGAACACGCTGTACCAGACAAGCATGACCACATAGTAGTCTTATAATAAAACACTGACGAGTTCAGGTGGGGAACCATCATCGAGGATATCGAAGTCCTTGCATAAGTCTTGCTCTTAAGAGGGAACTTCTTCTCCTTGAACAAATCAATCAGTGGCTTGGTGTTTTAGGAAACACATATAAAATGGAGGCGGCCAACCTATCAAACCATAGAGTACTTTGCAGATGGGCATGACTAACTTGGGACGATTCTAGAGGAAACAAAAACAATCTTTCTCAAATTCACAGCGGCAACTTACATCAAATGCACATGAATCAGAGGAAGTCACTTCTTTCATCCACCATATGCTTCATGAACGGGACATGAAGATAATGCCTATAAAATTTTCCAACACTAGCTGGATGTTTGACATGAATCATGGAGAAGATAAAATGCCGCTGATGAGCTCAACAACAAGTCATCAAGATTTCCATATAGATGGAATTCCGTAATTATGTGAACAAGGTGATAGCCTTGGTCAGACCCAAAAGTTATAACGGTGTATGCTTGAGGGATCAACCGCGAGTAAGACAACATTACGAACATCGTTGGTTCTGATTTGATTTGACGATAGCCCACACTCAAACGAAAGTTTTGACAGAACAATAGATCCAACAACAGATCACGAGGACCAATCGATGAAGATATCATCTTTCTTCAACACACACACACACAAACGCAAAGATATCCCTTCATAATGAACTAGATTCGGCAAAGCTTTTATCTTCCAACTCTCCAAGTTGTCGTTTAGCTTAGCCAACTAGTTCAGGGTATCCAACACAGATTCTTGGAGAAGGGTGGTTTGCAAGAAACCAACTTGATCACGAGCTCTACATAACGGTCAGGGAATAGCCTGGCGATGCTTCCGGAAGATATCCGGAATATCACGAACCACCGATATGCTATTAAGCTCGGGAGAAATATTGCTTGCGAGGCAAGATGATGTGATCAAATAAGCAAGGGATTGACACAATCCTAACTCTTTGACCGAAGGGTGCACCAAAAATATGGACTAGGTAACACGATCAATCTTAGAATGATAATTCGATAACCAACACGCTAAGAATGAAATTATTGGCCTTTAACTACCAAGCAACAGGGTTGCTAGGAGCATTGATTTCACACATCACAATTCACTTGTCGGCATTCCGATTACAATAACACGGAACCGAGGAAAGAATAATGATGGCAAGAAGTATCATTGTACCAAGAATTCATAAGATGGTGTGCAGTTCCCATGACATTCTTGACATAAAACGGTAATACTCTAGGGTAGAACAGAACACAAGCTGGATTGCATTTCGATCTGCGGAATACAACTGCTTTGACTCAATCTTGGATATGGACGAGGTACTGGAGTTTGTTTCTCCTAGTCATTCCGAATAGAATGGCTTGACGGGCCACAAGGATAATAGGCATCGATAAGTGAATGCAAGACCTACTCTTGACTATCAATTGAAAGACGGAGGCCAGAAAACAATTTAAAGAGGGACAACTCAAGGAACATATAACTTTCTCAGTAGTGGATGCATAGATTAGTATGTCGAACCAAGTTCGACATTTTTCTTCCGGATAATCCATGCAGAAAGGTACGACTGGCAGAGTCACAACATAGAATTGAGAACTCACCGAGAGCGCTCTTGTTGTGATCTTTTGGTTCAAAGAACTTCTGCCATAAGCAGTTCATTGTATTTGGAAGAAGGAAATACAGCGGACCTCAAAGACTATCACAAAGGTTACTAATATCGTAAAGGAACAAGCAAACACTATCAACTAAGTTGGGTGAATCTCTGGTTCGAGAACCCAGGAATATAATGCCTACTCACTAAATGGCATCACGGGATGCTTTCGAGAATGATGGCCAGAATCATCACAATGTAACACAAAACATGGATGGATTGCTAGGTGATCCTCTAGGGCACCTAGGGTCATAATAATAACTCCAACATATATGTCGAGGCAATAGAGTACCTCAACTCAGCAATTAGTGTGATTAACCTAGCCTAAAAGAACATCGAAACCAGAGGGAAAGGATTTTGCAAATTCATCAGATTGTGTAGAAACCTGGGATGACTCAGATAGCATGATGACTGTAAATGCTCAAAAGATTTGGGACAGTCTGCAACAATGGTGGCATAACCACTCAGAGTCACAATATCAAGGTTCTGAGACCAACTATGAACACACAAAAGTAGTAGGAACTGAACTGAGGCTTGAAACCATCAATCCTATAGGTCTATGGATTAGTAACACGTGATCCTAATAGAAATAAGAGAAAGCCTAGTTCCTTAACCCCGTAGGAAAGATAGGATGACTCGGATCAGCAGGGCATAAGGTAAAGGAGTAAAAGAGCCTTATATTCCCTTCCACAATCAATTCCCTTATATAACTAAAGAATTTCTAGACCCAAGTTCGACCAGTTTGGCTTGGTAATCCTACAGGTAGTCAGGCTATGATACCAAAACTGTCAAGACCCCGATCCTAGGTCACACTGATCTAGCATGTAACACATCATATCACTTTGTGGCCTCATGCACGGGATTCCGATGGTGCCACCTTACCTGGCCGGGAACCGTTTGCGCCTTTTGGCTCACGTATATGATAGTGCTGCTAGCATCCATATGACAAAGAACCTGGGCCGACATGACTAGTCGTAAACCCAAGGTGGCGCTAACTTACAGGGACAGGCATACATGACCCAGCAACGAACATGTCGATCAACAACGTACGAACCCAAGTCGTAACAAGCTACAAGGACTTAAAGGAACAACGCCTGACATTTCCCCGAAGGGACAGACACATGAACGAAATAAGGACACATGCCGGCCAGCCTAAGTGTTCCGGAGCAGTATCAAGCTACCATGGCTTAGTGGAAGCACTAGGAGACATTTCCTGATAAGAGAGGCTACCAAGAATAAACAACTAGGTTGTCGGATCCCACACATACCAAGCATTTCAATAACATACACACAATATGTTCGATATGTGCAAATACAACATGGCATCACAACAAAACTCTACTACTCAAAGTATTTATTCATTAGGCTTCAATGGAGCCAAATATTACAAACATGGGTCTCATGACCCAACATTCAGAGCATACAAACAACAGAAGCATAACATGTCTGAGTACAAACAACTATAAAAGAAAAGGGCTGAGAAGCCTGACTATGTACAAGACCCTTCCGACGGCACAAGATCGTAGCTGATGTAACAAGCTAACGTCGAAGTCCACGTGGAACTACTAGTGAGACATAAGTCTCTCCGCAAAAACATAAACTAAGCAAACGTGAGTACAAATGTACCCAGCAAGACTTACATCAGAACTACCTACATATGCATCATTATCAATAAAGGGATGGTAGGGTTTAACTGCAGTAAGTCAACTTTGACTCGGTGGCTATCCTGAACTACGACTGCAAGTAAATTTTCTGAGGTGGCGCACACGAGTCCACATATTCACCATATCGATACACCACCATGGATCTGCTCCTGTCTCCCTACGAGAATGTCATCCATAGCACTCACGCTTATCTTGCGCATTTTAGAGTATCCACTTTCACTTTTCTATGAACTGTATAGGCAACCAAAAGGTCCTTTACCGCGGACGCGGCTATTCGAATAGATCATTTATAACCCTGCAGGGGTGTACTTCTTCACACACGCTCTTGCCACTTACCGCCATGTACACGTCACGTATCTCGGCAACCTTCAAGTGGAAGACTGGCGAGGGTTTCGGACATGACCTGACTAACCACGCAAGACTCTAGTCCAGGTTTATCGCCTATTCGGGTTCCATCCGCAAGGTGATCTGGCCGGGGTGTCGCTCACAGCCCCAATTGATGTGAGTAGGGTTCCCAAGCCCACCATCCGGGTGCCACTTGGTACATCGTGCCACTACACCTAGTCTATCCCAAGCCCACCTGTACCGGGTGCCACTTGGTAGACTACTAGCACTACCTACAAACACCCGGAACTAGTTGCAACTCCTGGACAGAGATCAGGTTGATTAATAAGTCGAGAGAGCTTGTAGTGCCTGGAGCCCAATGTGTGGTAGCAACTGTTCATTGATCACAAACACAGAACTCAGTTCCTGAGGACAGCTTCAATGAGACAACCCACCATCTACTCCTACATGGCCTCTCACCGCTACCTTTACCAAATCGTGTTCACACACTTAACTCTCAACAGTTGGACATGTTCACAACATTCCAATTCATCCCCGATGAATCAGACCTGACTCAACTCTAAGCAGTAGCAGGCATGTCAAACAAGCATGAATGAGTAAGCACATCAGGGCTCAAGCAACTCCTACTCATGCTAATGGGTTTCATCTATTTACTGTGGCAATGACAGGTCATGCAGAGGAAAAGGGGTTCAACTACCGCAGCATGTAACAGTTGAAACGCTGTTGTACTAATGCAATAAAAGAGAGCAGGAGCGAGAGAGTGGGATTGTATCGAAATGAACAGGGTTTTTTTTGCTTGCCTGGCACTTCTGAAGATAGTATAGCTCTTCATCGGTGTCATCATACTCATCACCGGAACACGTCTGCTAAGAGGGGACAAATACCGGCGACAAACAAGGAAACACAATCAATGCAATGCACGATATGATGCATGATCATGACATGGAAAAATGTTGTGATTTGAGCTAATGCAACTACAAACAGGGTGGTTTGAGTCATTTTGAGCCAAAGGTTCAATTCCAAACTCAAACTATGAATTCAAATAGTGCTTTATCATATTTTGAACTACACATCAAGGTTAAGTTGTTTAAACATGCATGAAAATGGCATAAACAGACTCCTTGATTTTTTTGATTATTTTTCATATATAAATCTTTTCAATCAGAGTTACGATTGGTTTATTATGAATTTTTGAAGTTTAAATCATTTTCTAGATTTCCCTGGTTATTTAGAAATAAATCGAATCTAGAAAATGACTTATTGCGTCAGCATGACATCACTGTGATGCCAACAAGTCAACAGGGTTGACCAGGGTCAAACCTGACGACCCGGTCCCACATGTCATATGCTCATAGTTAATTAGGGGTTAATCCCGTGTTGACTGGGATTTGACCCACTGTGGGGCCCGCTCGTCAGTGTCTGTTAGGGGGGGGGGTTAGTGGTGATTAGCGCCTAATGATGGCTCCACGTCAGCATCGCCGGAGTTCAACACCGACGACATGTAACTGTGGCGGAGGGTTGCTGGAGCGGCGCTACGGTTGGTGTTGGGTCAAGCCAAGGGCACCAGAGGGTTTCCGTTGCTCGCGCGCATCCAGCGAAGGCACACGGGAGGGCGCGGGGTGGACGAAGCTCATCGGAAGAAGCTCGCGGCGGCATAGGGGAGCGGCTAGGCGGCTGGTTAGCCTCCTGGAGGTTCTGGGAGCACGCGGACACACTCAGCAGCGATGAGCTGGAGCTACATCGAGGCATGCGACCTGGCATGCGGCGGTGGAGCTCGGCCGCGGTGGGAACAACGGCTAGAGGACGAATTCATCGACGGGGAAAGGAGAAAGGGGTGCAGGAGCTCACAGCGAAGAGGACGAGGTGGTCAGTGAGCTCGGAGATGGCCGGAGAGCCGCGGATCGATGGACGACATCCGCCGGTTGTGGTGAAGAAGATGACCATGATGGCGGGGTTGCGGGACATCCGGGGTCGCGGGCGTCGTCTTGGTGAAGCTCTTCGTAGGAGCTTCTGGTCATGGAGACGCGACGTCTTGCCATCGGTGGCCATGCGAACGATGAACGACGACGAGGCGAGGCTCTCGGTTCTCTTGGGGGTGGGTGCTAGGGAGAGGGAGGCGTCGAGAGGAGAGAGGGGAGAGGGAGAGAGGGCTCTGTGCATCTCCCTAGTGAGGGGAGAGGGATGGGGACGCGCGGGACAACACGAAGTAGGAGGTGGAGGCTCGCACGCGCGCGCAGGCGACACGCCCCTGTCCTTCTGTCCAGGGAGGAAGACGACAGGGGGCAGCGGTGGTGGGTTGGGCCTAAACAGGAGCCGGGCCTTAGGTAAGCCACGTGAGTTTCTGTTTTTTTCATTATTCTTCTTTCTGTTTTTTTACTTTGCCACTGTTTTTCAAATTTAAACAAATTCAAAACAGTGCCAAATATTCTCTAAATAGTTTTATGTTGCTAAATGGACTTTTCCAACAACACATAAAACATTTCAAAGTTATTTGAAAATATATCCCATATATATTTGAATATATTTTCAAATTCAAATAGAATATTGTTTTAAATTCAGAGACCAAATAATTCCTTAAAAATGATCCAAAATTTTGGTTTGGTATATAGCCCTTGCCAAAATTCTCAAAACTATTTTAGGGCATTTTGGAACACTGAATGCAATTTAAAGGGTTCTTGCCCTTCTTTTAAAATGATTTTCGAGGCTTTCAATTTCCTCAATTCAAATTTCTTGAATTTAACATGATGCATGATGCTCACTCATGTAACCAATTACAAGCAAATTTATAGGGCTGTGACAATCAGCTTATGGGCCGAGCTGAAAGCGCGTTTTATTCAAAATTTTAAAGACACATGTAAGCATCCTATGGTGATTCTAGACTTAGACTCTTGTGTCTAGGGAGAAGGCGAGTCAACAACCAATTGGGTATGCCGGTTCTCGGCCGTTATCCACTCATCAGACAGTATCAACGCCGGTTCAGCCGTCCTGATGATGGAAAAAATTGCCATTTTCTTCCTCTTAAACAGAAGCTGGGGCGGCTTAAGCGCAACTTCAACGATATGGTGGAGCTCATGGTGGCTCTCATCAAATATGTCGATTCTGATAGTACTAAAGACCTCGAGCCTGATGAGGGGAAAGCCGGCAAGGGGAAGAAGAATGGTAATGCAAAGGGACATCATAGTATGGCGGGTCAAGGTGGCAACGGTAAGCGCAAGGCCGACGACAGTTTGGATTTTTTGGCTAACACCAATGCGCAGAACAGTAATCAACATCATAAGGGGAAAGCATGAACACCCAGGTTTAGAGGGCCGAAGTTCAACCTTGAGGCCATGATGAATCAACCTTGCCCAAAGCACGGTACGCAAGAGAAGCCGACCAGTCATTTGTGGAAGGATTGCTCCATCATGAGGGAGTATAGGAACTCTAATTTTTTTCCAGAATAATCATGGCCCGCATGGCAGTTCAGGATCCGGCTCTCATGGATCTGGCTTTGGAGGTGGTGGTTCAAGCTCTAGTTTTCAGGGCCAAGGCAATCAAGGTGGCTTTAATCAGCAATCTGGTCAAGGGAATCAACAGTAGTAGTTTGGTTATCAGAGCAATCCAAAGCAATTGAATAGTGGTCAATATCATGTGTTCACCATGAGTCTGTGCAAACGAGATCAAAAAATCCATAAGCGGGCAGTGAATTCGGTTGAGCCGGCGATCCCTCGATATTTGAGGTGGTCTGAGCAGCCTATCATATGCAGCCATGAGGAACACCCGCCCCGGGTTGGCAATCCGGGTCAATTGGCACTGGTGGTTGCTCCTCAGGTAGGAGGATACAAGCTTACAAAGGTGCTCATGGATGGAGGCAGTAGTATCAATATCCTATACTATGATACTTTTCACCGTATGAATTTGACTAACAAAGATCTTAAGACGTCTTCTATTGTCTTTCATGGGGTGGTGCCTGGTAAGTCGGCATATCCGGTGGGTAAGATAACCCTGGAAGTGGCCTTTGGCAATGACCATGATTCTAGAGATGAAAAATTGACCTTTGAGGTGGTCAAGATCAAAAGTCTGTATCATGCTTTGTTCGGGCGGCCGACATATGCTAAGTTTATGGCACGACCTTGTTATGTTTATTTGCAGCTTAAAATGCCGGGTCATAAAGGCACCATCACGGTGCACGGTGATAGGAAGATTGCTCTAGATTGTGAAGAAGGCGATGCTGCATATGCCGAGTCGGCTTGTACCAAAGACGAGTTGAAGTTTTACAAAGATAATGTTGACCCGGCAGATATGACCCCCTTGAAGAAGCCAACTACAGAGCATGACCCCTTGTTGAAATTTAAGTCAGCAGATGACACTAAGCTAATTGACTTTGTTCCTGGCGACTCATCCAAGCAGTTCAACATCAGTGCTAATATGGATCCAAACTAGGAAAGCGCGCTCATCGAGTTCATCCGTGAGAACCAGTACATCATTGCATGGAAACCTTCAGACATGCCAGGTGTATAGAGGGAACTCGCTGAGCACACTCTCAATATTGATCCAAAGTTTAAACTGGTCAAATAATTCCTTCGTCATTTTAATGAAGAGAGGTGTAAGGCCATTGGTGAATAAGTGGCCCGGCTCTTGGCAGCTGGGTTCATCATTGAAATTTTTCGTCCTGAGTGGTTGGCTAACCCGGTGCTGGTGCTTAAGAAAAATGGCACTTGGCATATGTGTGTGGATTATACAGATCTTAATAAGGCCTGTCCGGCTGACCCTTTTGCTCTCCATCGTATTGATCAGATTATTGATGCTATGGCAGGATGTGAGCGTTTGAGTTTTCTGTATGCTTATTCTGGTTATCATCAGATCAATATGGCAGTTGAGGACCAGGAGAAGACAACTTTTATCACTCCCTTTGGATCCTTCTCCTATGTGTCTATGCCTTTTGGGCTCAAGAGTGCCCAGTCGACTTATCAGCGGTGCATTTAGAATAGCCTCCATGACTAGATTGAATGGAATGTTCACGCCTGCGTGGATGATATTGTTGTGAAATCCAGGAAGAAAGAGACTTTGATAAATGATTTGGAAGAAACCTTTGACAATATCCGGGTCTATAAGATGACGCTTAACCCGGCCAAGTGTGTCTTTGGCGTACCAACAGGGAAACTATTGGGTTTCTTGGTTTCTAAGAGAGGCATTGAAGCTAACCCGGAGAAAATCAAGGCTATCACTTCTTTGGCTAAGCCGGCATGCATAAATGACGTCCAGCGTTTGGCGGGTCGTATTGCGCCTTTGAGCCAGTTTATAAGCCGCCTGGGGGAAAAGGCTATTCCTCTTTATCAGATGATGAAGGCGATAGATCATTTTGTTTGGAGTGATGCTGCCAATGAGGCGTTTGAGGCGCTTAAGAGACAGCTGGCTGAATCGCTGGTTCTTGCAGCTCCTATTGAGAAGGAGCCCTTGCTTTTATATGTGGCTGCAAAGAACAGAGCTGTCAGTGTGGCAGTTGTGGTGGAAAGGAAAGAGTTAGGTAAGGAATATCTGGTTCAAAGTATGGTCTATTACGTTAGTGAGGTACTCATTGAATCTAAGCAGAGATACCCACATTGGCAGAAATTGGTTTATGGCGTGTTCATGGCTAGCCGTAAGTTGAAACAATATTTCCTTGGTCATCCCATCACTATGGTTAGTTCTGCTCCCTTAGGGGATATTATTCAAAACAGAGAAGCCACAGGCCGGGTAGCCAAGTGGGCTATTGATCTTGGACCTCATGGTTTGAAGTATATGCCTCAAACGGCTATCAAGTCTCAATCACTTGTGGATTTCATCAATGACTGGACAGAGCTACAGATGCCTCAGGAAAATCCGGATAACACGTATTGGACTATTCACTTTGATGGATCTAGGAAATTGGAAGGCTCAGGGGTTGGAGTTATTTTGACTTTCCTGCGAGGTGATAAATTATGTTATGTTTTGAGGTTGATGTTCCCTTGTACTAACAATGCAACTAAGTATGAAGCCTTGATCCATGGTCTTTGGATGGCTAAAGAGATGAATCTAAGCCGAGTGAGGTGTTTTGGCGACTCAGACCTAGTGGCTCAGCAAGTTTCAGGAACTTGGGATTCAAAGGATCCACTCATGGCAGCTTATCGCCGCGAAGTTGATGCTATTGCTGGTCATTTCAAGGGTTATCAAGTGGAGCCTGTTGATCACAGGAAAAATGAGGCTTCTAATGCTTTACGCCGGCTAGGGTCCTAGCATAAGCCGGTGCCACCTAATACTTTCCTCGATATTCTACATAATCCTTCGGTTAAATTGCATATAGAGGAAGATCTTGCAGTTCCTGACCCGGAGGCAGTGTTGGTGGCGGCTCTCCATGCTATTCCTAATTGGACTGTTCCATATTTGGCTTATATGACCCGAGGTGAGTTACCTGATGATGAAACTTTGGCCAGGCAAATAACCCAAAGGTCTAAGTCAATGACTATTGTCAAAGGTGAGCTACACCGATGTAGTGTTACAGGGGTGTTTCAACGATGCATCTCTCCTGAGGAGGGCCGTGAAATTCTAAGAGAGATTCATGAAGGAGATTGTGGCCATCATGCCATTTCTAAGTCTCTCGTTGCTAAGGCTTTTCGTCATGGGTTTTATTAGCTGATGGCTCATGCTGCTGTAGAAGATTTGGTCAGTAAATGTGATGGTTGTCAGAAATTTTCAAGACGAGCTCATGTGCTGACTCAGGAATTGAGGATGATTCCAATTACTTGGCTATTTGTAGTCTGGGGGCTGGATATGGTTGGGCCTTTTAAAAGGTCCAAGGACAAAATGACTCACCTCCTAGTGTCTGTTGACAAGTTTACAAAGTGGGTTGAAGCTGAGCCGGTTAGCAAATGTGATGCATCAACGATGGTTCAATTCATTAAAAAGGTGATCTTTCATTTTGGATACCCTCATAGTATCATTACTAATAATGATACTAATCTGTCTAAGGGTGCAATGAAAGAATTATGTCAACAAGAACATATTCGTCTTGATGTGTCATCTGTGGCTCACCACCAGTCTAATGGTCAAGCTGAAAGAGTTATCAAGAAATCTTGAGAGGTATCAAACCCCGACTTATGGTACCTTTGCAGAGGATGCCGGGTTGCTGGGTGGAAGAGTTGCCCTCAGTGCTATGGAGTATCAATACTACCCCCAATAGATCTACGGGTTACACGCTTTTCTTCATGGTTTATGGTGCAGAGGCGGCTCTCCCTAGTGACATTCGTCACGATTCTCCCCGTGTGGCGGCTTATGTTGAAGCTGATAATGAAAAATCACGTCAGGATGCTCTTGACCTTTTAGATGAGGAGCATGACCTTGCGGTGGCTCCTTCAGTGATTTACCAGCAAGATCTGCATCGTTACCATAGCTGCCGGGTCAAAACACGAACCATTCAAGAAGGAGATCTGGTGCGCCGACTCATCCAGGATCAAACTGGCATGCACAAGTTATCCCCACCTTGGGAATTTTGTGATTAGCAAAAATCTGAACAACGGGTCATACTACCTCATTCATGTTCAAGAGCACAATGACTCACGCAAGTCTGAGAGGAGACCCGCCGGCCGTGGAATATTGCTCATCTTCGGCCTTATTACACCTGAGCCACCGGCTCTTGTGATGTACATACTTCTACCAATGTAAATATTATGATTAGTATAATAAAGCCGGCATCCCTGATAATTCAGGGTCTATGTCGTTTCATTTCTAAAAATTTGAGTCTTTATTGTCAATTCATAAGGTCACTTAGGGGCTTCCTGCTCAATGAGCTTACCTATAACTACCCTCTTGATCCGGCTTGAACGCCTTGTTACAAAAATAACTTGGGGGCTTCCTCCTCATTGAGCATAGCTTTGAATACCCTTTGATCCGGCTCATATGCCTGATTACATACAACTTGGGGTTTTATGCCTAAGTTCAAGGTTACCAAAGAGAACTTGTTACAATATACAGTTCAAACATAGGTAACCTGCCTTGATGATTTATTAAATATTACTTGGGGGCTCCCTATTAATGAACAAAGCTTTGTTATCCCTTGTAATAGGCTCGGATGCCAGGTGTATTCACCAAAAATCCGGGTTATCCCACCTTTATATGCCTGCCACTCCGACCAGGTAATCCTGGGATGACTCACTACACTCTTGACAGTCAATCTTATAAATACCCTGAACTTGTCAAAGTTAAAGCAGTGATTGGTCATGGGAGGCCCGGCTTACAGGTTTGAATTAAGGATCAACTCAGTGGTTGTGTGGCCCTTGAATAACACTAGTTATTGAGTATTGGCAGCCTATGAAGGCCTTGTTTTTCTGGTTTGTTTTTGCTTTGTACATTTTTTTGGTTCATCTTTTGTACCATACTGATATATGGTTTAAAATTGATTAGGGCCATGTTTCCTTGATCCTTATGATTCATATTGGAATCTAGCCGGAGTTTTGATAACCCAGCCTGGCTTTGGATGATGAGTCGCTAGTATGTGTTTATTACGTGCTTGGAGCTCTGTGCTCTAAGTCTTTGGGATGTTACCCTTACTACTTATGTCGTGTTAATCTGGTAGTATGAACAATTATCACATGTATGATATTTACTTATTATGAATTTATGAGGCTTTGATAATCCCACCCTGGTTATGGACTATGCAGTCACTAGTGGATTTGTTGAGGGGTATTATGACTTGCCCTGGGGTAAACCGCCAGCACACTTGTTATTTGCTTATATGCAGGAAATATGATAAACATGGTTGTGTAATGGATGACATTATAAGCATAGGTGGCAGATCTTCAAAGCATCAGATCCACGGTTCAAACAGTGTTATGCAAGCAAACATGCACCATAGCATGACGGATCAATGTTTTAACTAGCTTATTACAAGGCCAATTGTGAGCCCAAATGATTCAAAGATTTTCAACAAAACATGGCGCCATGAGAGCCGCCTTCAGATCTGTTGCGCTGTTGCTGGATTTATGAGTCCGGGTTAACCTGCACCCGCCTTCAGATCTGTTGTCTGGAAATCAGGTGTTTTCCATTTGATGCCCGTTAAAGCTGGGAATTTAGCTTCATCGTCAATGAGTTCAGATGGGTCAACTTCAGGGGCAAAAGTATGCTTATGTGCTGGCGGGATCAGATCAACAACTTCATAAACTATAACCTTTTCTCTTGAGTTCTTTGTTGTATAAGCCACCTGATATCGCGAGAGGTTGGGTTCTTTGACCAATTTGGTAGCTAATGGGCGCACCTCCCTCACGCATACGGCGAAGTCATCTGCAGTGAAGGGTGTCCGATCTTCTTTATAGCTTGTGCATCCACTGGCTATCTCTGCCGGGTCTAGCTCAAGTTGCCACGCTTTTGCACGGCTTAAGGCAGTAATGGCACCGGCTCTGGCAGATGATCGTTTGATTTCTGCAATCCTTTGTGGCAAGATAGACAGTTGATTCAATACATCTTTGATCAGTGAAGGGGGCTCCTTAGTGTGAGTAATGGCAGCAATTGTGTGTTGGGTGCCTGCATATAACTGTTCCACCAAGGTGTAAGCCGCCTTCAACTTGACAAGCATGTCTTGCCCAAGATTGGCACTCCTGGGACCTGTAATGTAAAAGCATAAGCAATTAAGTGGCCAGGCGGGTAAAACAATGTGCATTGGAGTTTATTGAGATACTTCAAGTTTCTTACCGCATATAGCACTGGTCATTTGTGAAATATGACGCTTTAAACCGGACAGTTCTATGGTGACCTCCTTCAAAGTGGCTTCAGCAGATTCTTCCCTTTGTATTAAAGCAACCTTTTCTTCATCCCAGGCTTTTTTATTAACAGAAAACCTGGATTTCAGCTTCTCTGATTCATCAAGGCTAAACTTGAATTTGGATTCATCCTTTCGGGTCTCTGGTTCCTGGTCTTCAAGCCTTTTCTTCAAATCATTGGAGATTTCCTGCACAGGCAAGGTTCAAATAAATCATGTTCATATATACAAGTCCGAAGCCCTTTGCAAGCAAGAACACTTGGAACTTGGGGGCTAATGTGTGCGGAAGCTCTCTTTTAGTTATGTCATGAACCGGTTCAACTTTGTCAAGTTAAGCCGGCCCATGGGGCTAGGTTTTGGAGTTCTTTCACATAATGAGAATGAACCGATTCAACTTTGTCAAGTTAAGCCGGATCGAGGGGAATTCTTTCACATATTGAGAGTGAACTGGCTCAGTGTTGTCATGATGAGCCGGCCCATGAGGGCTAGGACTTGGAAAATTTCTGTTCTAATAATAAGAATGAGCCAGCTACACTTTGCCGAGATAAGCCGACTCATGGAGGCTACGTTTTGAGGCTTTCTTAAGTCTGCTGAATAAAGTCTTTGCCATACTCTGTTAAATCTATCCTATGGCTAAGACTTGGGGGCTGGAAGATATATATTAATAAATGAAGTAAAGGTTTGTACGTCATATTTTTGGTGCATCTATTTGATGATGCCCATCTCAAGATCACGACTGGTATGAACTTGGCTAAGATAGCCAGAGAGGAGTTCGCCGACGCCCAGCTGAGAATAATTGGACAAATCAAATTTGACCTTTCGCCTTGAACAAGTTCCTCCTTGCAGTATGTTTGGCCAGAACTACGGGATTCCCTGGCTCTGTGTAGCTGGGGCCAGCGACAAGAACATCTTCAGTTTCCTCAGCTGGCTTGGCTGGGCTCGGCGGTTTAGGTCCTGAAGAATCAATAGTCATAGGGTCCACAGGGATCTCTCTGGTGCTTCTGGTGGTACCTCATCATCAATGTTTGTAGTATTTTGAATTGAAGCTTCAGATTCTGGTGGTTTATTCTCCGGCTCAGGAACCTGGGGGTTTTCGGCTGGCTTGACTATTTTGGCTTTCTTGCTTTGTTTAGCCTTGCCGCTGAAAGAAATAAAAAGGTCAATATGAAGTGTTGATGAAGCTGAAACGATGAAGTTAAAAATCATTACCCAGGGGCAGTCTTGAAAGCCGGCAACTAAGTCCCGTTTGAGTCGCTAGAGGAGGAATTCGAGGTTCCCTGATAGTTTGAGTCGGAAGGATTAAGTGGATGGTGAATAAGACCTACCTTGTGAAAATCTTACTTTCTGGGTCACACGTCGAATTTTCTGTCTTGGCAAAGGCTGTTACCTCGCCATCATCTGCCTGGCTGGCCTTTGTATCATCTTGAGAGAAGTCAACATCAATAAGATGTACAAAGAATGAGCCAAGGGAATCAAGTTCTACCTCTCACTCATCATCATCATCATCAAGATCAAAGAGTTCCGATGCATCAGTTTTCTCCTTGTGCTTTTTGGAGGCCTTGGTTTTGGTCCTGGGCTTTTTAGCCGCCTTGTCCTTTTCTTGGTATTTCTTTTTCTAGAAGGCAAAGTCGCCCTGTGCAAATCAAAGCAAAAGTAAGGGATATGCAGTTTATATAAACAACACAGTAAAGTGTGAAATTGAACACTTACATAAGGAGTCGGGTTAAGAGTACAGAAAGGGTTCATCCCTATTTTACTGCACCTCTTTAAGGATTCCCCAAGCAAGCTCTTGGTCATGTCATTGATGCCTTTGTTATGCAAACACATTGAGCTATGGCGTAACGGATCCTTGGGGTCACCAGTGTATGTGCACATTAACCTGGGCCGATGACTTAAGGGTATGATCCTCCATGCGACCCAACAACGGACTAGGTCAACGCTGGTGAATCCGTTAGCAAGCAAGGCCCTTATCTTGGAGAAAGTGGCTCGGTGCTTGGCTCGTTCAGCGGTCGTGAGCCAGCCGGGAAGGGGGTGTACTGGGCTAAGCTAGTCGTCGCGGAAACCCGGCAGAGGGTTCTCATCAGGTGGAGAAGTATCCTGGCAGTAAAACCAAGTTTGGTTCCAGTCTTTGGGATGACTCGGAAGGTTGGCCGTAGGGAAAAATACATCTCTTTGTCGCTGAATAGAAATCCCACCAAGTTCTAAGCTGGGACCATCTGTGAACTCATTCTGGCGGTTCAAATAAAAACACTATCTAAAGAGGTCAACGCTAGGTTCTTCTTGAAGGTACACTTTGCAAAAAACTTGGAAGCTGCAGATGTTAGACACGGAATTTGGTCCAATGTCTTGAGGATGGAGCTAAAAGAAATATAGCACATCGCAGAAGAATTTCAACCCAGGCGGGGAGAAGCCCTGGTTTATATGGTCAGCAAATACCATGACCTCATTTCCCTTAGGTTGAGGTTTGGATATGCCCGATTTTGGGGCATGCTAGTGGATGATCTCTTTGGCAGCTATGATGCCAGTTTCAACATACTCTGTAAGTGTCTGCTCCATTACAATGGAGGGAACCCAGTTGCAGGAGGTGACAGTACTGGTCATTTTTGGCCTAAAAAAGATATAGCAACGAATGACAAGCCACCCAGTTCAGATGAAGAATTATTATGAAAAGTTAAAAAACACTTTAAGCCAACAAGGTGTGGCCGGGTCTTGATAACATTGATGAACATTGGCGGTTTAAAAAAAAGGGAGATTCAGATTTAAGCCGGGTGCATCTGTCGGGTTACAGATTGCTACTTAAACCGCTATGGAGGGCTAATGGTTATGAGCCTATGAGTAAAATTTTGATAAGTGTTGGACAAACAGGTTTTACAAATTAGTTATGTTGCTTTGGATCTACAATAGTTCAGAAAAAGAAAATAATGGGTAAACCTAACGTTGCAGCAGCGGAAGGATTCAGGTGCTCAGATCTTATACAGAGAAGGTGTTTCCTATGATTGAAAAGGGGCTAAAACTACTACTTCATAATGACAGTACCATACTCAGATCAAATTACACGATTTGGGAGAGGAAGATGAAGAGTAGTGATGAACTTCGACGAACTAGGGCAAACCCTATGGGAGATCTAACACAAGAGGAGTTGGAGTACTTACTGATGCTGTTGAAGCAGCGGAGAAGCGCGGCGATATCTGGACGCGTTCAGGGTGGTGCAGCGGCTAGAGTTGAAGGTGCTTGAGATGGCAGCGGTGGAGCTCGGGCAGTGCAGGAGCGGCACGAGAAGGAAGAAGACGTGAGGGCAGGGGTGGAAAGTGGAAAAGAGGACCCCATGCCCCCTATTTATAAGGAGATGGATAAATGGCATGCGGGGGAATCGAGGAGACCGAAAAAATGATTATGTGGCTACGTGGACGCCTCAATTTTCGGAAGGACCATTAAGATAAAAAAATAAATTGAGATATCATAGGCTTTGTGTGGAATTAATGCCCAATAACATCATGGCGGGTTAACATAATTCTGAAATGTGACGTCATGGCAGGTTATAGTGGAGTGGCAAGGAATTGAGAAGTGAAGATTCTTCTAAAGACAAGTGTTGAAGATTGATGTGAACAAGTTCAATTCAACCTGGGGCCTAATGTTGGTGATATAACTACTAGGTATGACCCGCCCAGGAGGGGCCAGGTCATGCTACAAGCGACTCAAGATGAAGAATCCCAAGATGTGAAGATGGCGGTTTATGAAGCAAGCTTATTGAAGGCCCAAGACCCAGAGGAGACTTAGGGCCCAAAGAGATGAGCTGCCATATGTTTAACTTTTTATGTAAGGTGAGTGCTGTTAGAAACCGAGCAGGTCACGTTGTGTGAGCCGGCCGGGACCCTGTAAGCCGCCAGGCCTCAATCTGTGTATATAAAGGTGAGACCCGGTGTTGGATTATCTCAAGAAACAACAGATTGAGAACTAGGTCAAGGGTATTCCTTCCCTAGTAATTGAAACCCAAGCAATACAACCTAAAGCAGGAGTAGGCTTTTACCTCGTTGAGAGGGGCCGGACCTGGGTAAAACTCTTTGTGTCCTTTATCCCGTTTTAACCCCTTCAAGCTAACCTTGCGGCGATGGCTCCACACCTAAGTCTTGCTAGGGCATCTACCGTGTTAAGTCCACGACACCATCAGTAAGTTACTTGCCCAAGATTCGATCGTAGGTATCTTCATACCTAGTTTAGTATCGTTACCGAAAAGTCTCTTTGCTCCTTTCGTAATACATTATCCCACAACTAACTTAATTGTCACTTTGCTTGCAAGGCTTCTTATGATGTGTATTACCGAGAGGGCCCAGAGAGACCTCTTCGATACTCTGAGTGACAAATCCTAATCTTGATCTATGCCACCCAACAAACACCTTCGGAGATACCTGTAGAGCATCTTTATAATCACCCAGTTACATTGTGACGTTTGATAGCATAGGTATTCCTCCAGTATCCGGGAGTTGCATAATCTGATAGTCGGAGGAATATGTATTTGACATGAAGAAAACAATAGCAATAAAACTGAACCATCATAATGCTAAGAAAACGAATGGGTCTTGTCCATCACATCATTCTCCTAATGATGTGATCCCGTTCATCAAATGACAAAACATGTCTATGGTTAGGAAACTTAACCATCTTTGATTAACGAGCTAGTCTAGTAGAGGCTTACTAGGGACATGGTATTTTCTCTATGTATTCACACATGTATCAAGTTTCCGGTTAATACAATTCTAGCATGGATAATAAACATTTATCATAATATAAGGAAATATAAAATAAGAACTTTATTATTGCCTCTAGGGCATATTTCCTTCAATCTCATGGTTCTGGAACTTACGGCAGCGGAAAAGTATTTCGGGTGTATCTCTGATGTCAGGGGAATATTTGAGTATTTAGAGAGGTGGAATTAGGTTTTGATGTGCCACTAGGGGCCCACAAGCCCGGGGGGCGCCCCTTGGGCTTGTCGCTCCCTCGTGGCTCTTCCGGCCTCCTCCCGAACCTTCTAGCATCTCTTTTGGTCCAGAAAACATTAATCCAAAGTTTTTCTCCATTTGGACTTTGTTTGATATTGATTTTCTAAAAAGCCAAAAAACATGCAAAAAACTGCATCTGGCACCGGGCACTAAGTTAATAGGTTAGTCCCAATAATCATATATAATTTCATCTAATGTTATATAAAACGTCCAAAATTGGTACTATAATAACATGGAACAATAAAAAAATTATAGATACATTGGAGATGTATCAAGCATCCCCAAGCTTAATTCCTTCTTGTCCTCGAGTAGGTAAACGCTAAAAAACAGAATTTTTGATGTGGAATGCTACCTATCACATTCATCATTTAATCTTATCTTTTGCAACATGGATGTTTAGACTTGAGTGATTAAAAACAATAGTCTATAATTTTACATGAAAACATCGATACTCAAGTATACCAACAAGCAACCACGTCTTTCAAAATATCAACACTAAAAAAAGTTATCCCTAGCCCATTATGCTCAATCATTGATCCATTCCTGAAACACACTCAACATTAGCTACATCCAATGCACACATATGACAATAATGTTCTATAGTTGGTGGTTTATAAGAGAAGAGGGAGACTCAAATAAAAATAAAAATTGCATAAAATTAAATAGATAGCCCTTCACAGAGGGAAGTAGAGATTTGTAGAGGTGCCAAAGCTCAAACCTTAAATTAGAGATAAAATTATTTTTACAGGCATGATTTTCCTGTCAATGAAAATGACCGGGAATTCCCAATATCTTCCATGCTAGACAAATTATAGGCAGTTCCCAAACAGAAAGTAAAGTTTATTTCCTTTCCACCATTATTTCACAATCCATGGCTAGCCGTATCCACGGTGCCTTCCATACCAACACTTTCCAAGGAATTTATTATATTTTTTGTCATTTCAGGACTGGGCAGCCCTATTACTTGGCACACTCTCATGCAATGACAAGTGAATAAACACTCATCCTAAGAATTATGTACCTAGCATGGAAAATATTGGCCACCCCCTGCCACTTCATGAACGGTACAGGCACACAAAACAGAAATTCATTTTGAAAAATTTGAGTTGGCAGATGCAAATTTACTTGGAACAACATGAGAATACCGCATATAGGGAGGTATCCCGGACTCGTTTAGCACAACTTTAGGTTGAGGGCAAGGTAAAAAAAAACTTTAGGTTGAAGGAATTGGATGCACAAGTAGTATTTTCGCTTAGAACAAGTGGATGCTAGCAAATAGATTGAGAAGCGACCAACCAAAAAACAAAAATGGTCATAACCATGCATTGAACATAACTAACACTGAATAATGCTCCATAAGTAGGTTGTAACTTTGTTGCATAACTGTTTACTTTATGTGCATGCATAGGGAATCACAAACCTTAAAACAAATATTCTTACTAAAGGACAATTACTCACTAGCATAACTCACATATCATCTTCATATTGCAAAACTATAGCAAGGAATCAAGCTTATCACATCCAATGATCTTTAAGAAAGTTTTTATTCTATCCCACTTGGATATTTATCATACTGGGACCAAACTTATATCTTGTGCAAATTAGCATCACTATTATAAACTCTCAAAAGTATACAAGTGAAGCATGAGAGCACAAACATTTCTTCAAAATTTAATCTTATCAACTTTGAAAATAATATAAGTGAAGCATGAGAGCACATTTCTTTAAAATATAATCTTTTCAACTCTCAAAATAATATAAGGGAAGCATGATAGTGTATTTCTTTAAAATTTAACCACCACCATACTCAAAAAGATATAATTGAAGTACTAGAGAAACTGCCTTGATCAAAAGATTTAAGTGAAGCAAAAGAGTATTCTAACAAATCATGATAAACATGTGGCTCTCTCAAACAAGTGTGTTCAGCAAGAATGATTGTGACAAACTAAAAAGCAAACAAAGTAAAGACTCATATAATACACGATGCTCCAAGCAAAATTCATGATATGTGACAAATAAAAATATAGCTCCAAGTAAAATTACCGATAGTTCGTAGAAGAAAGAGGGGATGCCTTCTGGACCATCCCCAAGCTTAGTTGCTTGGGAGTCCTTGAATATTACCTTGGGGTGCCTCAGGCATCCCCAAGCTTAGGTTCTTGCCACTCCTTATTCCTTCATCCACCGTGATCTCACCCAAAACTTGAAAACTTCAATTACACAAAACTCAACAAAACCCCATGAGATCCGTTAATATAATAAAGCAACTCACTACTTTAAGTAATGTTGCAAACCCATTCATATTTTATTTTTGCATTATGGCTAATGTTTCTAACTTCTCCATGGCTTATACCCCCCGATACAATCCATAGTTTCATCAAAACAAGCAAAACAATGCATCAAAAATAGAATCTATCAAAAACAGAATAGTCTGTAGCAATCTGAACATTGACCATACGCTAGGAAAACGTGGGAAATTTGTATATCAATCATGTATAAAAAATCAGATTTTTATCATGCTCCAGCAAAGCACATTAATTCTGCTATTGGACACAAAAGTTTCTGTTAATGCACAAAATCAAAGCAAATATCACCCAAATCATACAAAAGGCTTTGCTTGGCACAAGCACAAATTTAAACACTAAAACAAAATCATAAAAATAGCATAATTGTGTGCTCATTGAAAAACAACAAAGCAACAAAAATTTAAAGGATAACTATTGGGTTGCCTCGCAACTAGCGCTATTGTTTTACGCCCCTAGCTAGGTGTAATGCATAGTTTGAAGTGTTGTCATCTTTGATTTTAGTTCCAAATGTGGCCCTCATGATTGATTTATATGGTGGCTTATTTATCTTTCTAGGGAAGTGTTCCATACCCTTTTTTAATGGAAACTGAAATTTTCTATTCCCTTCTTTCATGTCAATTACGACACCTATAGTTCGTAAGAAAGGTCTACCAAGTATTATGGGGCAAGACGAATTGCATTCAGTATCAAGCACAATAAAGTCAACGGGCACATAATTCCTATTTGCAAGAATAAGAACATCATTAATTCTACCAAAAGTCTTTTAATAGTATTATCCGCCAAATGCAAATTAAGAGAACATTCATCCAAATTGGTGAAACCTAGCGCATCACATAGAGATTTCAGACTTGTGGAAACACTAGCACCCAAATCATATAAAGCAGTGCACTCATAATTTTTTATTTTGACTTTAATGGTGGGTTCCCATTCAAATTTATAGGAATCGAAATCTCTAATTCTAACTTTTCTTCTAAAGCTTTCATCATCGCTTCTACAATATGTTTAGTAAAAGTCTTATTTTGTTCATAAGCATTGGGTGAATTTAGCATGTATTGCAACAAAGAAATACATTCAATCAAAGAAAAACTATTATAATTAAAGTCTTTGTAATCCCAAAGAGTGGGCATATCACTAGTTAATGTTTTTACCTCTCCAAACCCACTTTTATCAATTTTTTCATTAAGATTTTCACCCTCTGAATTATGGGGACGCCTTCTAGATAAAGTGAACTCTTCTCATAGTATTCAACGCTCTTTATATGAAAGTTTTTATTATATCCCTCTTGGATGCCCATCATATTAAGACTAAATTCATAACCTAAGCAAATTACCATGCTGTTCAGAGACTCTCAAAATAATATAAGTGAAGCATGAGAGTTCAACAATTTCTATAAAATAAAGCCACCGCCGTGCTCTAAAAAGATATAAGTGAAGCACTAGAGCAAATTGCCTAACTCAAAAGATATACGTGAAGCACAAAGAGTATTCTAATAAATTCATGATTCTTGCGAGTCCCTATCAAAATATGTGTACAACAAGGATGATTGCGGCAAACTAAAAAGCAAAGACTCATATCATACAAGATGCTCCAAGCACAACACATATCATGTGGTGAATAAAAATATAGCCTCAAGTAAATTTACCGATAGATGAAGACGAAAGAGGGGATTCCATCTGGGGCATCCCCAAGCTTAGATGCTTGGTTGTCCTTGAATACTACCTTGGGGGTGCCTTGGGCATCCCCAAGCTTAGGCTCTTGCCACTCCTTATTCCGTTATCCATCAAATCTTTACACAAAACTTGGAAACTTCACAACACAAAACTCAACAGAAAACTCATGAGATCCGTTAGTATAATAAAATAAATCACCACTCTAGGTACTGTTGTAAACTCATTCACCATATAATTTTATATGAATTGAAATCTCTAATTCTAACTCTTCTTCTAAAGCTTTCATCTTCTCTTCTACAATATGTTTAGTAAAATACTTATTTTGTTCATAAGCATTGGGTGAATTTAGCATGGATTGCAACAAAGAAGTACATTCAATCAAAGAGCAACTATCATAATTAAAGTCTTTGTAATCCAAAAGAGTGGGCATATCACTAGTTAAAGTTTTTACCTCTCTAAACCCACTTTATCAATTTTTTCATTAAGATTTTCACCCTATGACTTATGGGGACGCCTTCTAGATAAAGTGAACTCATCTTCAGTTGCCTTTTCATAAAGTTCAACCTTACTAAACAAAGATTCAATGGAAGCAACACCAATCATTTTAATATCTTCGTCGTTACTAGGTGCTAATGATTCCGGTTTAGCTGCCATTTGATTTACTAGCATAGCTTGTGCATCAGAAATTTTTCCTAGCAAGTTTTCAGTATGGGCGAACTAAGATTTAAGATTAGAAACTTCTTCACTGACATGATCAAGTTGTTTTGCAATAGCATTAAGGAAAATAGGGTGTTCCTTAAGTTCTTCTGTAAAAAGAATATTGTGCTCAAATTGTGTAGTCATATAGTCCTTAGCGTTTTTCTCAATCTCGACCAATATATTAGGATAGCGAATATCATGATAATTTTCTCGAGACATCGTAAGTACGCAAACAAGATAACAAGCAAGCAAAGAGGAAAACAAGAAAAAGGAAAATGGAAAATATTTTTGTATTTTTGTAAAAACTTTTTAGAAGTGGAGGAGACGAAAACGAGAGACAAATGGAAAAAAATGTAAATTCAAGGTGATGAACGTTTATGCAAAGGTACTTCATACTTGTTGATGATGTCTGCTACTTCTTGAGCTTGCGTTGGTTTTTCCCTTGAAGAGGAATGGGTGATGCAACAAAGTAGAGATAAGTATTTCCCTCAGTTTGATAACCAAGGTATCAATATAGTAGGAGGTACACGCAAGTCTCCAATATATGCACCTGCACAAACAATCAAACACTTGCACCCAACGCGATAAAGGGGTTGTCAATCCCTTCACAGTCACTTGCAATGATGAGATCTGATAGAACTAGATATAAAAGATTACTAAAATGTAAAACAAAATAAAAACAAATAAACTGCAGCAAGGTATTTTTTGGTTTTTTGGTTTATAGATCTGAAAATATATGATGGAAAATAGACCCGGGGGCCATAGGTTTCACTAGAGGCTTCTCTCTTGAAAGAAAACATACGGTGGGTAAACAAATTACTGTCGAGCAATTGATAGAAAAGTGCAAAGTTATGACGATCTCCAAGGCATTGATTATGAATATAGGCATCACGTTCGTGTCAAGTAGGCCGAAACGATTATGCATCTACTACTATTACTCCACGCATCGACCGACTCATGCCTGCATCTAGAGTATTAAGTTCATAAGAATAGAGCAACACCTTAAGTAAGATGACATGATGTATAGGGATAAACTCAAGCAATATGATGAAAACCCCATCTTTTTACCCTTGATGGCAACAACACAATACATGCCTCGCTACCCCTACTATGTCACTGGGTGAGGAGACCGCAAGATTGAACCCAAAACTAAGCACCTCTGTCATGCAAGAAAAACCAATCAAGTTGGCCAAACCAAACCGATAATTCAAAGAGAAATACAAAGATATTTAATCATGCATAAAAGAGTTAAAAAAAAGGCTCAAATAATATTCATAGATAATCTGATCATAAATCCACAATTCATCAGATCTCGACAAACACACCGCAAAAGAATATTACATCAGATAGATCTCCCAGAACATCAAGGAGAACATTGTATTGAAGATCCAAGAGAGAGAAGAAGCCATATAGGTACTAGCTATGGACCCGTAGGTCTGTGTTAAACTACTCACACTTCATACACTGGTACGCGTCGGTGCTATACAAACGGTTTTAAACCCCTTTCCGTGACGACATTCAGAACTATCACCTAATGAGTGTGGGCGATTAGGGGGTCCTTCGCACACGACCCCAAAACCATGAAGGATATGCCCTCCTGGCACACACGCTCGGCAAAATAAGGTCATGTGCGACCGGCGAGCGAGCAAATATGGTTATACGTACAGTAGTGCTCAATTTTTTTTTAATTATACAGGCGAAATCATTTCCGGTCGTAATTCATCCCACGCAGTCAGTCCCCGCGAAACGTTTCCGTTCGTACATACATCCCACACAGTTGCTGCAAGGAAATCATTTCCTTTCGTAGGTACATCACACACAATTTTCCCCGTTAGATTGTTTGTGACAGCCTTCCCATCGCACACAATATTAATAATTTTATCGTTTGCATTATTGAATGCATCACACATGGTGCATAGAAGAAACTGTGTGCGTTGCCTTAGGTCATAGCTCACGGTATTTTCTCAATAACCGTTTGCAATAGCAAAAACCAATTAGCAGGCTAATTGCCTTATTATTAATAATCAATTTATTAATCTAATTGACATTGATATTAAACACATAATATGTTTCATTACCATATTAAGGAAGCATGATTCAATAATTGAAATATATCAGAGTACAACATGATATAGCTTCAGCACTCAGCTACCCCATTACACTTACACCAGCACCAAGTTTCACGTGCAACATCTAGAACCTTTCAAAATTAGCATCATAAATGGTACATAGACAGATGCATCTCATCGGGAAAACTGCTGAAGTGGAAGGCGAATATTGAGCATTCATTGATGTTGAAGGTCTTTGCAACTTTAGGCCAGTGCCTGTGGATGATTGACCGTCCATCCTTTGTCCTCTTTAGGAACACTTCAATATTGAACCATGGGTTTTGTATGAAAACCTTCCTCGCCTCCTGTCCATACAGGTGGTTTGAGAGGTAATCATTAGTGAACTGTTTTGGAGAGGCCTGATGTCGGTGTACTAGAGTAGGGGTACCCTAGTATCCCGAACTTGTGCACGGGCAGTTGCAGCACCCCACGGCAAGGCTTGCCGGGTGACCGCCAAGGTCCTCCGTGGTTCCTTTGGAGCCATTCAAGAACAAAGTATCCAAGCCAAGGAGACAAGGTCCCGGCAAGAGGAGCTTGCCGGGAAGGCCAACCATGGCATCTCAAGGAACTTGCCGCGACGCGCCATGCGTCCCGGCAAGGCCCGGTGAGCGACAAGCTTCCGGACCGGCAAGGCAACGGCCGCGGCAAGGCGCTTGCCGCGGCAGGCTACCACTCTGTACCCACGCTCCAGCGCATCCACCAACGTGTCGCCCTGGGGCCTTTCCAGGCGCACGTGGTGGGACGCTGTGCAGCCAGCGGTGCGTAGTGGCAAGCGGCGCTGACAAGATAGCCATCGTGGCCAGCGGTGGCGTCCCTGACGGTCCTTTTCTGCACTGTTTGGACGACGCAGACGGGCATTTAATGCCTGTGTCCCCTGCCGTCAGGGTTAGGTAGGATACACTGTACAGGTAGTTGTACCAACCGCAGTTCCTTTTCCATTTTTACCCTTGTCTATGTTGCCACCTGTCGGTGACCCCTTAAGCATATAAAAGGAGGCCCATGCGCAACGTAGAAAGGGGTTCGGCTCAGTTCGAGGCCAGAAAACACTCACGCTCGGTCTCGTTAGCTGCTCGAGTGTACTGTAGCACTCAGCGCTCCCGAGCAAGAACACAATACAATCAGACAAGCAGCAGTAGGAGTATTATCTCTCCGGAGAGCTCCGAAGCTGGGTAAACTGCTCGTGTGCTTCGCCTCAATCCGCTCTTCGTGCGACCTCCGCCCCCCGCCGAACCGAAAGGGGCTCGGTCCACCGGTCCCATAGGTGTTCGTGGATCAGTTTCCCCGACATCTTTGGCGCGCCAGGGAGGGGGCGTCGAGATTGTGTGAACCTGATCCGGCGTTCACACGAGCTAGATCTTCATCTTCTTCATCGACATGCCACCGAAGAAGAAGGTTTCGGAGGCAGGTGCTCCGTCCACGTCGATCCCACCACCACCGGAGCAAACGAGTGGTGGGGTAGATGCCGACGAAAGAACGGACGCTGAGGAGGGAGCTCGCGGAGCTGCCAGGCCCAAAGACAAGGCCGCGCAGACCTCGGCGTCCGTACATGTTCCGCGCCCATCTTAGGAGGCGCAGGACCGACAACGTCATGGTATTCATAGTACCATACGTTTGTTGGACCAAGATCGAGCTGGTGGATCTCGGGGCGCTCAAGACCAGCATGCACGCCAACATACTGGCACGAGCGAGACATGGTCGCCTGGACAGGGTACTGCTCTTTCTAACATAGTTAGAAGTCCGAGCATATCCCGTTCCTCGCACCGTTCACCACTGCCGCCCACCACTCCAGCAGAAGCTTTGGCACGAGCTCAACTGCTCCTGGATTACCCTCCAATGTCAGACAAGATCGACAAATGGAGGGCCACCATTCAGAGTCTCATCGGCTTCGCCAACGGTGACACTCCGCGGCAGCCAAGTACATCGCTGCCGCGGCAGGGCTGCCGAGCACGAGCCAATGACGACGAAGCCGGTGGGGGTGCAACCATCAGGCACTCTCCACCCCGAAGGCCAAGATCGCCGACTCGCCAGATCAACCTCGATAGCGACTCCACCGCATCGTCAGATCCACAAGCTCGTCGCGATCAGCGCCAAGTTCTTCACGAACGACAGCAAGAAGACGCTCGTACCCGCATCGAGCGCCGAAGAGAAGCGCGACGTCAATCAGACCAGCGCGCTGGGCCCTCTGTCGACATGCATGCGCCAGGGGAACCAGGCGACTTGCCGTACGCGGTAGGTTGCCCTGCGTTCACTCGTGAGCTGCGGCAAGTCCAGTGGCCCAGCACGAAGAATTTCAAGCCAGACGTACCAGAGAAGTACGACGGCAAGACGCATCCGTCGGAGTTCCTCAGCATCTACACCATCACGGTGCAAGCTACCGGGGGGCGGGACGACAGGATCTTGGCCAACTACTTCCCGCTGGTGCTCAAGCCCAATGTCAGATCCTGGCTCATGCACTTGCCGGACAACTCCATATCCTCTTGGGCAGATCTATGCCATCAGTTTGTCGGCGCCTTTACAGGCGGCCACAAGACTCATGGCCAAGAGAGCGATCTTCATCTGCTCGCCCAGAAGGAAGGAGAGCCCCTGCGCAAGTATATTCAGAGATTCAGCCGTGTACAGCACAACATCCCAGATGTCCACCCTGCCGCAGTAATCAGCGCGTTCCATCAGAACGTGCGAAACCGCAGGACGCGGGAGGAGATGGCGATGTGCAAGATCAGGGACGTCAGTGAGCTATATGCCCTGGCCGACAAGTGTGCACGTGCTGAGGAAGGGAGGAAACTCCCCGGAGAGAACACGGGAGCAGGAGGATCTGATAGTGAGGAAACTGCCCCGGCAAGGAAAAACCGGCGGCGGAACAACAGGAAAAAGAAAGGCAAAGATGTGCTAGTTGTTGAGCAGTCCGGCAACGGAGGTGGCGCCAAGAAAGCCAAAGCTGGTAGCTCCGGCAAGGAGATTGCCGCAGACACTAACTACCAGGCTGTGGTGGTCGCCGACAAGCAGGACGGTGCCAACAAGCAGTACTGCAAGATCCACCGCACCAAGGGCCATGACCTCCAGAGCTGCAAGAAGGTCGAGCAGCTTGTTGAGCAGCAGAAGGCTGAATATGAGCGACGCGACAAAGAGAAGGCCCAGGAAGGTGCTGGAGGATCCGGCAAGAAATGTCCCGGCCAGGGAGGACACCGCGGCAAGGCCAAGCAGCGGCAAGGAGACAGACCTCCCCGCGGCCGCGACAAGGATGAAGATGACGACGACGATGAAGACATGGATGATGACGAGACTGATAAGCAGGAGTTCCAGAAAGCCACAGAGGTCCTGTGCGTTGACGGCGGTGCTACTCTGCATACTTCACACCGCCAGCTCAAGCAATGGGTGCGGGAAGTCAATGCAGCAGAACCACCCGTCGAGTCACGCAAGCCTCTGAAATGGTCCAGCACGCCTATCATCTTTGATATTGAGGACCACCCTGATCGCATAACTGCGGTCGGGTGCTTGCCGATGTTGGTTTCACCAACTATCCGCAACCTCAAAGTCACTAAGATGCTAGTTGACGGTGGGGCCGGCTTGAACCTGATTTCCTCTGCGGTACTCCAGAAACTCCAGATCCCAGACAGCGAGCTCGAAGAGACCGGCACATTCCAAGGAATCAATCCGAGAAGGAGCAAGCCGAAGGGAAAGATCACGTTGCCGATGACATTTGGCAGCAAGTTGAACTTCAGGACTGAGAGGGTCACTTTTGACGTTGCTGACTTTCCATTGCCTTACAATGGAATACTAGGCCGTCCAGCGCTCTCCAAATTCATGGCAGCCTCTCACTATGCATACAACATACTGAAGATGCCAGGCCCGATAAGTGTCATCTCTGTCCCTAGCGACAAGAAGGATGCCCTTATCTGCGCCGACAAGATCTACCGGGAAGCAGCAGCCGCAACAGATCGCAAATCACTTGCCACTGAAGCTCCCGGGGGGAAGAAGAAGACTAAGTCCGGCAAGAGTTCTGATGCCCACTCCGGCAAGCGCACCTCCTCAGAGTGCCGCGCTACCGTCGAGGACGCACCATCAAGCTCCACCGGCAAGTGTAACAACACAATGGCAGCTCCACCAGAGACCAAGAAGGTGTCCGCCAAGGAGGACGGCACTGGTGGTACCTTCACCATCAGTGCCACTCTCGACCCTAAATAGGAAAGCGCGCTCGTTGCTTTCCTGCGGGCGAAAGTCGACGTGTTTGCGTGGCAACTATCTAACATCCCCAGTGTTCCCAGGAAAGTAATTGAGCACCATCTTGCCGTTTGTCCTCATGCGCGGCCCGTCAAGCAGAAAGTCAGGAAGCAGGCAGTGGAGCGCCAAGAATTCATCGCAGAAGAAATCAAGAAGTTGGAAGCAGCAGGCCTTGTCAGAGGAGTGCTCCATCCTACGTGGTTGGACAATCCTGTAGTCGTGCACAAGGCTAACGGAAAATGGAGGCTTTGTATCAACTTCACTGAGTTCAACAAAGCTTGTCCCAAAGATCCATTTCCCTTGCCGCGCATCGATCAGATTGTTGACTCCACGGCCGGATGTGATTTGCTCTCATTTCTTGATGCATACTCAGGATACCATCAGATCTTCATGGCGGAAGAGGATGAGGAGAAGACCGCATTCATCACTCCATGTGGCACATACTGTTTCGTACGGATGCCTTTCGGTTTAAAGAATGCTGGTTCAACATTTGCAAGGGTAGTCCATGACGCTTTTGAGCCACAAATACACAGAAATGTGGAAGCCTACATGGATGACATAGTGGTCAAAAGCAAGGACAAGGCGACTCTGATTCAAGATTTAGACGAAACCTTTGCAAACCTGCGCAAGATCAACCTCAAGCTCAACCCCGAGAAGTGTGTGTTTGGAGTCCCCTCCGGCAAGCTTCTCGGGTTCTTCGTGTCTCAGCGGGGAATTGAAGCCAATCCAGACAAGATCAAGGCCATTGAGCAGATTGAAGCACCAAAGCGCGTCAAGGATGTACGAAGGCTTGCCGGTTGCGTGGCTGCTCTCAGCAGGTTTATCTCTAGATCTACTGAGCGCGCCCTGCCATTTTTCAAAATATTGAAAAAGGAAGGTCCAATGAAATGGACTCCGGAGGCGGAGGCTGCGCTGCAGGACTTGAAGAGATACCTGTCCTCCACTCCCACACTTGTCGCACCTAAGCCACAAGAGAAGTTGCTGCTGTATATAGAGGCAACCAATCAAGTGGTTAGTGCTATGTTAGTGGCGGAGAGGGAAGCAGATGATGAGCCAGCAACCACGACAGATGCATCCAACGACAAGCAGGGGGCTTCGCCGGCAAGCTCTGGTCCCGACAAAGATGGATCTGCGCAGGCATGTGAGAAGATGCAGAAGAGAATGGTGCAGCACCCAGTTTAGTTTGTCAGTTCCCTTCTGCAGGGGGCTAGGTCAAGGTACTCTGGTGTGCAGAAATTGCTTTTCGGCCTTCTCATGGCCTCGAGAAAGCTGCGCCATTACTTCCAAGCACATGAGATCACAGTCGTCACTCGTTTTCCGCTGAAGAGGATACTGCAAAATCCAGAAGCAACAGGCAGGATTGTCGAGTGGGCACTAGAACTGTCAAGCTTTGGCCTCAAGTTTGAGAGTACTTCAACTATCCAAAGCAGAGCATTGGTGAAGTTCATAGCAGAATGGACACCTACACAAGATGAAGAAATTCTAGAAACAAGCATCCCCGTCAAGGAAGCAAGCAAAGAGTGGCTGATGTACTTTGATGGTGCTTTCTCGCTGCAAGGCGCCGGTGCGGGCGTGCTACTTGTCGCGCCCACCGGAGAGCACCTCAAGTATGTAGTCCAGATGCACGTTCCCAAGGAGCAAGCAACGAACAATATGCAGAGTATGAAGGTTTGCTTGCCGGTCTCAGGATCGCAGCAGACCTTGGGATCAAGAAGCTCATTGTCAGGGGTGACTCACAGCTTGTCGTCCGCCAAGTGAACAAGAATTATCAGAGTCCGTTGATGGAAGCCTAAGTTGATGAAGTGAGAAAGCTAGAAGAGCACTTTGACGGCCTACAAATGGAACATGTTCCGAGAGCTTAGAACGACATTGCCGATGGCCTGTCGAAGTGCGCTGCACTTAAGTTACCTGTGGAACCAGGGATCTTTGTGCTCAAGCTGACTCAACCATCTGTAATACCATCAACTAGACAGAGCAAGAAGAGGAAGTTGATTTCTGGTGACTATTTCCCGGCAGAGCTCCTCGAAACCGCCACCAAGAAAGTCCCCAAAATCAACACCAAGGGTGCTGAGGAGCAGTCTGCTCCGGCAAGCCCTAGGGTTTGTACCGTTGAAGCAGACGCTCCCGACAAGTTTTGCTCCGGCAAGCTTGCCGGGGAACATCAAGCTCCGGCTGAGCCGCAGGTTCTCGCCGTAGAAGCGGATGCTCCCGCAGCAGCAGATGTGCCTTTAGTCCTTGTTGTCGAGCCACAAGCTCCAGCATGGGCACAGCAGATTGTCCATTTCCTTCAGACAGGAGAACTTCCCAAAGAACAAGAAGAAGCGGAAAGAGTAGCCCGACAGTCAAGTATGTACCAGTTTGTCAATGACACACTGTACAGAAGAAGACTCAACGGTGTGAAATTGAAGTGTATTCATCGGGAAGACGGACAAAAGCTGTTGGCAGAGATACATGGAGGCATATGTGGTCACCCAATTGGCGCGAGAGCACTTGCCGGCAAAGCGTTCCGGCAAGGTTTCTTTTGGCCAACAGCCCTCCAGGATGCAACTGCACAAGTAACCAAGTGTGAAGCGTGCCAGTTCCATTCTAAGCAGATACACCAGCCAGCTCAAGCTCTCTGGACGATCCCTTTATCCTGGCCATTTTTGGTCTGGGGGCTCGACATCCTCGGCCCCTTTCCTCGAGCTGTCGGGGGCTTTGAGTACTTGTATGTCGCAATCGACAAGTTCACAAAGTGGCCGGAAGTGGAACCAGTGAGGAAGGTGACGGCACAGTCAGCAGTCAAGTTCTTCAGGTCGATTGTTTGCCGTTTCGGGATCCCTAACAGGATCATCACCGACAATGGCACGAAATTCACAAGCCGCACCTTCATGCAGTACGTCCAAGATCTTGGCGCCAAGGTCTGCTTCGCTTCTGTTGCTCATCCGAGAAGCAACGGTCAAGCAGAGAGGGTGAATGCTGAAGTGCTGCACGGGCTCAAGACCAGAACTTTTGACAGGCTGCGCAAGTGCGGAAGAAACTAGATTGAGGAGCTGCCGGTGGTTCTTTGGTCGATCAGGACGACGCCAAATTGAGCCACTGGCCATACGCCTTTCGCTCTAGTCTATGGAGCAGAGGCAGTTCTCCCCACGGAACTCGTATACGGATCACCTAGAGTGCTCGCTTATGATGAGCTTGAGCAAGAGTAGCTGCGACAAGTTGACGCCCTGCTCCTTGAGGAGGACCGAGGCTGTTGTACGAGCTGCTCGATACCAGCAAGCTTTGCGCCGCTACCATAGCCGCAAAGTTAATGCCAAAAGTTTCGAGGAAGGCGACCTTGTTCTTCGGCGCGTTTAGTCCGCCAAGAATTCCAACAAGTTGACGCCGAAGTGGGAAGGCCCTTACCAGGTGAAACGAGTCACTAGGCCTGGCGCTGTCCGCCTTGAGACCGAAGATGGCATTCCGGTGAGCAACTCCTGGAACATTGAGCATCTTCGTAAGTTTTACCCATAGGGCGCGGTTGCTGGAACCTGTTCCGGCAACCACCTTTTGTACAAGTCTTCCCTATGTTGCATGTAATCCTTTGTACAAAGCTGGGCGCAGACCCCGTGCACAAGTAAAGCTCATGTGCTCCGCACATCTTGTCAATTACATGCTTTCTACTTTTTTCTTGCATGCGTTATCTGACACTTTGTGCAGCACATAACCCCGGTAAGCAATAATGAGCCATAAGGCTCCATATCTTTATTTTCTCTTCTTTCTTTTTCTCAAAAAGGAAAGGAAGGTTCCCTCGCCCACAAGTTTGCCGGGGGGGAAGGAGAAGATAATGGTGTGGACCAGGCATCGTTCAAGGAAGTTTCGCCTTACCGGAAAGCAAACGACATAAAAGCTAAGTTGCCGAAGTTTGAGCAATTAGTTTTAATTTTTAAGTTATCTTCCTCGAACGACCGTGCTTTGTATGGAAAACCTGTGCACGGAGGAACCAACTCGTAGCTAGATGCGCCCTTACTTTGTTTCGAGTCCGCTCAACAACTTAAGAGTGCTGCGGCTAGTTAAGACGAGGTTTCTTGTCGGAAGCAGCACCGCCGGCAGGCTGCTGACGTCCCGCACTCAGCGCTCGCGGCCCAGGTGCCTGCACCGACAAGTTCCCTAAGAGCGTAGGGAAAAACATACAAAGGAAGGAATCCAGTAAAGGAAATGACATAGCAGTCGATACCAGAAATAGAATCATATTACAAGATAGCTTGTCGCAGCTCTAATAGATTGTTCTCATAACATGACCAGCAGCGACAAAGAAAGAGAGAAAACGGGCGGCCTAATCTACGCGATCGCCCTCAACCCTCTTGATCCCGCTCACCTTGTCCACAATGGGTGCAACAAGGGCCTTGAGCGCCTCCAGATTAGCATCCGGTGGCAGGGACCTGAGGACGTTGGTGAGGTTGAGGCTTGGGTTGCGGAAGGCCACCTTCACCAGCACCTTCTGAAGAGCTCCGGCACAGATCTTGCGTGACTCGTTGGCCAGCTGCTTTGGGATCTTCTCCCGGAGACACTGGAGGGCCGTCGCCACGCCCTTGAAGAACAAGCTGAGCTTGGCACTGGGTTGGAGGTGCTCATCAGAGGGATACCCGAGATCCTCCATCCCCAGCTGCGCCAGCTCCCCGTCGATGGCTCCGGCAATATTCACTAGACCCTCGGTCTAGTGCTCCACAGTCTCCCTAAAAGTATCCTGGGCGGCAGCAGCACTCGCCAGCAGCGCCTCATCGGCCTTGACCTTCTCCGACAAGGCCACTTCCCGCTCCCTGGCGCCGTCCAGCGTCTGGGTCAAGGTGGCCAGCTTCAACTCCAGATCTGCATTGGAATCCTTGGCGGCGCTGAGCTCCTTGCTCCTCTCAGCGAGAAGACCCTGCAGCTCACCATGAGCGGCAGCGTCCTTCTCACGCTCACGCTTGAGCGCGGCAAGCTCCTCGCCGCTCGCCCTGAGATCAGCTTCCAGCTGCGCCACCTTCGTCTCCAGCTCCTTCTTGGCGGCCTCGGCAGCTGCGGTGGCATCCCTTGCCTCCTTGAGAGCCCCGCCAATTGCTTGCTCGCGCGCGGCAAGCTCCTCCTTGTGGCTGTCAAGGTTGACCTTGCGCTGCGCCAACTCTCCTTCTTGCGCAAATAGATCCTCGGCGACAAGCCGTTGCTTCTCTTCAGCTTCAGCCTTCTCGAGGAGGAAGGCTTTCCGCTCCTCGAGAAGTTGCTCCCGCTCCTCCGCCAGGGACCGGAGAGCTTCCTGCCTGAGACCCCGGAGCTCCTCCGCGCGCTTCTCGATATCCACTCCCGCCTTCGTGACAAGTGCTTCTCGGGATGCCAGCTTGGCTTGTCGGGCGCGGCAGAGCGACAGCAGCTTCCGTAGCAGCCGCTCCTCCTTAGGCTCGTCGCTGCTGCTGCTTGGCGCGTCGACCAACGTCAGCCCAGCGGAGGCGAGCACCTCTCCGTCCAGGATTTCTCCCTCGACCGGCGCCCTGGAGCTTGACGCCAAGGGAAGCTTGATGAAGATACCGTCGCCGGCCTTCAAGTAGGCACCGGGCTAGGGCTCTTCGGAGCCTGGTGCTGCAGCAGCGGCGGAGGGATCGACGGTCGGTGCAGCGCCTGGCGCTCGTGGGGCCTCGGGGCCATCAGTGCGATCGCCGGATTCCTCGCCAGCTTCTGCGGCGGCAACTTTGGCGGCCTCTTCGCCGGCGGCATCATCAGCACCGGCTTCTCCTTCGGTTTCCATCGGCTCCATGGCGGATGGATCTGCCGAACGGAAAAAGGAGAGAAGTCAAGCAAATATCCAAAAAGAAGATCAGAAGAAGAAGAACCCAAGGGAAGTTTTCAAGCAAGAAGATTACCTGTGCTAGGATCTGCGGTCGCGGTCTCAACCGCCGGTGAATCGCTGGTGCCGTCTCTTGCCGGAGAACTATCCCTTGCCGGAGAGTTCTCCCTTGCCGGAGAGCGCTCCCTTGCCGAGGAATCCTCCTTTGGCGGTGTAGTCGAAGCAGATGGCGCTTCAGGAGAAGCTTCCGGGTCCTCCTGATGAGGCTGCTCTGCTCCTACACAAACCAGCAGTTGGATATCAGCAAAGGAAAGAGCAACCATGCGCACCTGACAGCATGAAGTAAACCATATACTTACGTGGGGGGCTGCGGTGGGGGCTGCTTTGAGGAATGGTTGCCGGGTCCGACAAGGTGGTCTCGGACATGTCATCTGCCATCGCGGTAGGTTCGTCCTCGATGACAATCACCGGGACCTTGGCTCTCTTTGCCACTCTCTGGGCCAGAGTCCTAAGAAGGAACGAGTTCAGAGTAAAGCAAGTCAGATACAAGACAAAAACAACAAGAATTTAAGAACTACAAGAACACCAAAGAATCTTACTCTTCTTCTTCCTCGTTGGAGCTGAGCGCGGAGAGATGGAAGTCCGGCTCACCTCCGGTGCGGCGAGACGGAGGAGTAGGTTCCATTGCCCGCTTGGCAGGGGCGGTAGCGGTGGATCGGGAAGATCCCGCTCCAGTTGCCGCAGCAGCGTGAGGCGCTCCCGCGGCAACAGTGCTTGCCGCGGTAGAGCGTGTCGCACGGCTCGGCGGCTGTTGACTCGTTTGCCGCCCCGCTACGTCCCCGGCCTTGCGGAGACGCCTTCTTGGTGCAGCTGGGGGCTCCACTTCCGGCAAGTTGTCCGAAAGTTTAGGCCCGACAAGATCTCCCTCGCTGGGCTCGCTCGGCTCGTCTTCAGGCCCGGCAAGCTCTTCCTCACCGGCAAACTCCTCGCGCTCGGCAAGGCTTGCCGCCTCTGCTGCCTCTGCCTCCTCCATGGTGAACCCGAACTCGCCCGCGGCAGCTGCTGCCGCCACCTCTTCCAGCCTGGTGGCGATGCGCTGCATCTCATCATCAGTGGTGTCGCGGGTGAGGCTCTTCTGTTCATCAGCGCGGACCGGCACTTCTACCAAGTCGTCGAAAAATGCCCGCACGACGTCATCCGCAGGTTCTTGCCAAGTTGGGGCGATTCCGTGCGAATCGCACAACGGCATCATTGTGCGGATCCGGTCGAGGGAAGAATTGTTGCACAACGGAACAACACCCCTCGGCAACATGAAGGCATGCTGAGGATCGCGTTTGAATAGCTCCAGGAGCATCGCATCCAGCTCCAGGACGGTGAAGTTGAAGTTGAGGCCCGGGCGTAGCCTCATGATATCCGCCGAGTTCTTGAACTCCCAGGCGGGTCTCCCCCTCTCCTGCAGGGGGGCGATGCGGCAGCGAAGAAAATCTGCGCCAACGGCGCCTACGGTGAGCCCGGCAAGCCTGAGGCAAAGGATCCGGGTGATGGCAATTTTCAGCCTACCGTCTTCTGGGGCCACGTTGCTCCAATCGTTGCCACGCGCTATTGGGGCTTGTCGCAGGGCAGTAAATGGTTGCGGGTTCTCCTCGACGATCTAGCACCACTCTGCTCTCGACTCCTCCCACTTGCTGCGGAGCTCACCCTCCAGATATGCTTCCTTCTTGCCGACTCTCGAGATCCAAGCGATCCCGCCGACAAGAGGCTCTCCTCTCCCAACCCGAGGCATGAAGAAGTGGCGAAAAAGGGCTACGTTTGGATGGACCCCGACAAAGTTTTCGCAGAGGTGTGCGAAAACTACCATGGTTAGAACGGCGTTGGGGGTGAAGTCAAGGAGGCAGAACCCGTAGGTGTTCATGATGTCGCAGAAGAATTCCGAGAAGGGCGGGCAGAGCCCGCAGTAGAAGAACAGCGCGAAAAAGGGGTACCCGTTTGGAGCCAGTTCTAAAGCGGCAGCCGGGAGTACCTTCGTGCGTGGATGCGCTCGCGTCTCCGTCGACCAGAAGAGGTAGTAGTACTCCCTCAACTCCTTCGCGCCGAGCTGAGGGGAGAAGAGGGCCCGCTCCTTCCGCAGCACCGCGAGCCGCTGCGCCTCGGCCGACTTCACGCCCTTCCCCTTGTCGGCTTTTAGAGCCATGGCGGAGGTGGTGGGGGAGATCGGCAGCGTTGGTGATGCTGGTGGCAATGGGGGGCGGAGCGCTGCTCTCTTTCAGCTTCGAGAAGAATGGGGGGAGCAGCGGAGATTTGCGAAATCAGAGCAACAACTGGCGAGATGGGCGAACTGCCCCTGTTTCCCCTGCTTATAAAGAGGGAGGGGGCGGACGTTTCGCCCTTCCGAATAAAAAAACCACCCACGATCTCTCCCACGACGCCGCATTCAACGCGTGCCGTTAGGGGAGGGCGCGGTGGATACGGTGTAAGATATGGCGTAACCCAGGCCGCGTGTGCCCGTGCCCTGTTTTGGGCCTAGCCCAACAGCGCTCGGCATCGTGTATGGCCCAGGCCTGGGGGCTCCTATCGGTGTACTAGATTAGGGGTACCCTAGTATCCCGAACTTGTGCACGGGCAGTTGCAACACCCCACGGCAAGGCTTGCCGGGTGACCGCCAAGGTCCTCCGTGGTTCCTTTGGAGCCATTCAAGAACAAAGTATCCAAGCCAAGGAGACAAGGCCCCGGCAAGAGGAGCTTGCCGGGAAGGCCAACCATGGCATCTCAAGGAACTTGCCGCGACGCGCCATGCGTCCCGGCAAGGCCCGGTGAGCGATAAGCTTCCGGACGCGGCAAGGCAACGGCCGCGGCAGGCTACCACTCTGTACCCACGCTCCAGCGCATCCACCAACGTGTCGCCCTGGGGCCTTTCCAGGCGCACGTGGCGGGAGGCTGTGCAGCCAGCGGTGCGTAGTGGCAAGCGGCGCTGACAAGATAGCCATCGTGGCCAGCGGTGGCGTCCCTGACGGTCCTTTTCTGCACTGTTTGGACGATGCAGACAGGCATTTAATTCCTGTGTCCCCTGCCGTCAGGGTTAGGTAGGATACACTGTACAGGTAGTTGTACCAACCGCAGTTCCTTTTCCATTTTTACCCTTGTCTACGTTGCCACCTGTCGGTGACCCCTTAAGCATATAAAAGGAGGCCCATGCGCAACGTAGAAAGGGGTTCGGCGCAGTTCGAGGCCAGAAAACACTCACGCTCGGTCTCGTTAGCTGCTCGAGTGTACTGTAGCACTCAGCGCTCCCGAGCAAGAACACAATACAATCAGACAAGCAGCAGTAGGAGTATTATCTCTCCGGAGAGCTCCGAAGCTGGGTAAACTGCTCGTGTGCTTCGCCTTGATCCGCTCTTCGTGCGACCTCCGCCCCCCGCCGAACCGAAAGGGGCTCGGTCCGTCGGTCCCATAGGTGTTCGTGGATCAGTTTCCCCGACACCTGAAAACAAGGATGTGCATAAATATCTTCTCTATATTGGAAATGGGGCAAAGGAATAAAAAAGACAAGGTATAATAGTATACAAGAACAGAATGCAGCCACAATAGTTGAACATCACATAGCAGAATTGAACCATGCAGTTAACTAAACACCACAACAAATGAACCAACCATTAACTGAGCACCACATTGCACAAATATAACATACTCCTAATAGAAGATATGACAGTTAACCAAACCAAGCATGCTTAACAACTTGGAAATATAGCAACTGTATTTTTTTCTCATGTATTTAGTACAACCAAATTCGATTTATTTCTCACATGGTATACAATAATAGAATGCAGCCACAACAATTGAACATCGCATTGCAGAATTGAACCAAGCAGCTAACTAAACAACCACAACAAATGAACCAACCGTTAACTGAGCACCACATTGCCAAATATAACATACTCCTAATAGAAGATTAGCCAGTTAACCAAAGCAAGCATGCTTAACAACTTGGAAATATAACAATTGTATTTGTTTCTCATGTATTTAGCACAGCCAAATTCGATTTATTTCTCACATGGTATACAATAACAGAATACACACACAACAATTGAACATCGCATTGCAGAATTGAACCAAATAGTTAACTAAACACCACAACAAATGAACCAAACGTTAACTGAGCACCACATTGCACAATATAACATACTCCTAATAGAAGATCAGATAGTTAACCAAACCAAGCATGCTTGACAACTTGGAAAATTGCACCCTAAAGAATTGAACATCACATTTGCAGAATTGAACCAAACAGTTAACTGAACACCACATTGCATGACATATAGAACATATACACTAGAGCAGAAGATTGCATGGTAAAAGTAGAAAGCATAATTCACTAAAATTTGTTAAGGAAAAGCGGTAGCTAGCAAACTTAACATGGGTCCTTATAGTGAGCTAATAAGACAAGCTACTCATTGTCGGAGATATCGATGATGATTGGCTCCTTGGACATGGAAGAGGGCGAGGCCTCCGCATCGTGGGTGCCCTCGTCGTAGTGGTGAGTTACCTGAGCCGCTCCGGGCACCAACCTGCTAGCTCTCGAGATGACGTAAGCAAGTGCATGCTGAGAAAACACCTCGTAGTCTTCGTCGAAGGCACCGACGGTGGCCTCGAGAAAATGCCATGAATTGTCGTTTAAAGTAGCTAACCGCGCCACAGCGTAGGCACGCGAGGCGTCGACGGTGGCCTCGACAGTGAGGTGCTCCTCCAAGATCTGGGGGTCGGCATGAATGGCAACCATCGCGACCTCATCTGCGTGTGCGGCCGCAATTTGCTTCTCCGCTGCCAAATGCTCCTTGAGATCCTGGATATACTGCGTGCACCATGGCTTAGGACGGTGCTTATTTGGTGGAGGGGTCGGTGTTTTGGGTGGAAGGTGCCGCGCTCACGCCGACGATGGGGCATGTGGGATGTGGAAGGAGGAGGAGGACGGGGTTCGGATGTGGATTACCTGCCTGGATAGGCGAGGCCGAGCAGCGTGAAGGAGGGTCACCGGCGAGGAGGCGGCGCTGCAAGCAAGGAGTGAAGGTTTCAACTTGGAAAGGAAGGCTGAAACATGGGAAATGTGTCTTTTGGTAAGGGGGAGGGGGCAGGGAGGTAGATATTTCTGCGGAAGCCAAAAAATTGGAATCACTTCAGCGAAAAAACTTGCGCGCAAAGTGCCATCAGACACGGTCCCTTATTTAGAGAGGGCTATGGACTGTAGCCGACGAACCTTCTCGAGTAAGCCATAGGCATACTATACACCGACGATGCTCCAAGATATTTTTTACTGCATCTCACACGGTTGGTGATAACAAACTGTGTGGGATCTACTTGATTTTTCATCTAGATTTGAATTACATAATGGGGTCACAGCTACAAAGGATGGTGTGTGAATTGCTAGAACTTCTATCTGTAGTGAACATGCAACTATAGGTGTGTCGTCAAAAAATTTGGAATTATTCATGGTTCGTTTGGACATTTTTATACGGTAACTTGGTTTTCTAGGAATTTCAGGTGCACAATTCAAAATTAAACCACATGCACATGCTCTAGTGCACCAAAATGGGTTGTAAAATGATATATGTGTCCTTGGATTTATGCTTATGTCCCATTCAAGAAATGGGGATGAATTTCAAACACTAGGCACCGTGGCTCTCCGACAAATGTTGACGTGCTTGCTTTTGTAATTCTAGTAAATACAAAACTCGTCTGAAATTCATGAACATTGGCATGCTATCATGGAATGGCATCAAGATGTTGGGGTCAAAAAATGTTGTCCCATTTGGGCTAGGTTATGGTATAAGCTTCTTGCAAACCAGAGCTTCTCTCACAACAAGCATGATGGTTTCGGTAGGGAACGTTTCACCTTTCTGGACGAAACGATATCCATTGCATCTTCTAGATTTCAAATTTTTTTCCGAGTGTCAACATAGAACAACAGGGGTGTTGTGTCAATTTTTGGGATTTTTTGGGGTTCTCTTGGACATTTTTATACATTAACTGATTTTTCTATGCATTCATGTGCATAATTCAAATTTGAACTACATGCACATGCTCTAATGCATATAAATTAGTTGAAAATTCAAATCTGTGTCCTTGGTTGCATGCTTAATTAGGTCCCATGCAAGAAATGAGAATGAATGTCAAACACCCTGCCACCGTCACTCAGCCGCAAACATTGAGATATATACCTGGTTTTTAAATTCTAGTAAATTCGAAGCTCGTCTGAAATTTATGAAACTTGGCATGCTGTCATGGAGCGGCATCAACATGCCGTGGTAATTTTTTTGTCCCATTAGGGGCAGTTTGGTGATATGCTTCTCACAAACCAGAGCTTCTCAACACAAGCCCGATGGTCTCGGTAGGGAACGTTTCACCTTTCTAGATGAAACGATATGCATTGCCTCTTCTCAATTTCAATTTTTTTTCCTAGTGTCAGCAAAGATAAATAGGGGTGTTGTGTCAATTTCTGGGATTTTTGGGGGTTTCTTGGACATCATTATACATTAATTGAGTTTTCTATGCATTCATGTGCATAATTCAAATTTGAACTACATGCACACATATGCTTTAATGCATATAAATTGGTTGAAAATTCAAATCTGTGTCCTTGGTTGCATGATTAATTAGGTCCCATGCAAGAAATGAGAATGAATGTCAAACACCCTACCACCGTCACTCGACCGCAAACATTGAGATATATACCTGGTTTTTAAATTCTAGTAAACCCAAAGCTTGTCTAAAATTCATGAAACTTGGCATGCTGTCATGGAGCGGCATCAACATGCCGCGGTAAATTTTTTGTCCCATTTGGGGCAGGTTTGGGATATGCTTCTCACAAACCAGAGCTTCTCACAACAAGCCCGATGGTTTTGGTAGGGAATGTTTCACCTTTCTGGACGAAACGAGATGCATTGCCTCTTCTCGATTTCAATTTTTCCCTAGTGTTAGCATAGAACAACAAGGGGTGTTATGTCAATTTTTGGGATTTTTGGGGGTTCGCTTGGACATTTTTATACATTAACTGAGTTTTCTATGCATTCATGTGCTTAAAATTTGAACTATACATGCACACATATGCTCTAATGCATATAAATTGGTTGAAAATTCAAATATGTGTCCTTGGTTGCATGCTTAATTAGGTCCCACGCAAGAAATGAGAATGAATGTCATGAAACACCCTACCATCGTCACTCGGCTGCAAACATTGAGATACCTGATTTTTAAATTCTAATATAAATCCAAAGCTCGTCTGAAATTCATGAAACTTGGCATGCATGCTATCATGGAGCGGCATCAACATGTCGTGGTAATTTTTTTGTCCCATTTGGGGCAGGTTTGGGGATATGGTTCTCACAAACCAGAGCTTCTCACAACAAGCCCGATGGTTTCGGTAGGGAACGTTTCACCTTTCTGGACGAAACGAGATGCATTGCCTCTTCTCGATTTCAATTTTTTTCCTAGTGTCAGCATAGAACAACAAGGGTGTTGTGTCAATTTTTGGGTTTTTTGGGGGTTCGCTTGGACATTTTTATACATTAACTGAGTTTTCTATGCATTCATGTGCATAATTCAATTTGAACTATACATGCACACATATGCTCTAACGCATATAAATTGGTTTAAAATTCAAATATGTGTCCTTGGTTGCATGCTTAATTAGGTCCCATGCAAGAAATTAGAATGAATGTTGTCAAACACCCTGCCACCGTCACTCGGCCGCAAACATTGAGAAACCTGGTTTTAAAATTTTAGTATAAATCCAAAGCTCGTCTGAAATTCATGAAACTTGGCATGCATGCTATCATGGAGCGGCATCAACATGCCATGATAAAAAATTTGTCCCATTTGGGGCAGGTTTGGGGATATGCTTCTCACAAACCAGAGCTTCTCACAACTAGCCTGATGGTTTCGATAGGGAAAGTCTCACCTTTGGGGACAAAACGATATCCATTGCCTCTTATTGCTTTGAAAATTTTTCTCGTGTCAACATAGAACAACAGGAGTGTTATGCCAATTTTTGGGATTTTTTGGGGTTCATTTGGACATTTTTATGCATTAATTGAGTTCTTTAATGCATTTATGTGTATAATTTAAATTTTAACCATTCACGTGACGCCACGTGTCTTGGTTTTAATGGCTATAGGTTTTAATGGCTCTTGATCGCAAACGTTTTAGAAAGAACACCCATATGCAAAGTGAGAGCAGGACTTGTGCATCTCTTCAACGCAAACGGTTGTTTTGCATGACCGGTGTGCAACCACTTTACAAACAATTTGGTAAGATTTGCATCTGTCATATTGGGTATGTTGCCATTTGTCAAACTGGAAAGATTGACATTTGTTGATCTAGTAACATTGCCATTTGTCAACGTTGTAACACTGCGATTTGTCAAAATATGAAGCTAAAAATCACTAGCAGTATCTAATTTTTGCAACTACAATTCAGTAATTAAGCATAGATGGAGGCAAGGAGGCGTGTTCAGCCAGGCATGCAGCGGGCGACGCAGTTCCTGATACGGTTTTAATGCAGATGAGGGAGAGGGTAGCGGTTCCCAAAATGTTGAACAACCAATGATGCATCCTCCTTCAATTAGCATCATGAATGCATGAGGGAAGTAATGGGAGGAGGACCGGGAAAAGAGGCAGCACGATGTGAATGCAACGCAGTTTGCACTCATATAAAGGCACCCCTCCATTCCAATGCATCTAGCACATCGTACGCACCTAAGCATTTGCCTAAGCACCTACACTAAGCGCAAATGTGCTCACTCCAGACCCATGGCGGCGATGCGCGCGAGTGGCCAGCAGCTGTGCCAGACGGTCCACACCGCCGGCCTACGGCATAGCACCGAGGATCGTCTCTAGACGGTTTTGGAGACCGACTGGTGGATGGCCGCCGTCGACGTCAGCGACGACTCTCAGTTGGACCAGATGATCGTTGCCACTACCAACAAGTTTGCCGTCATCAACAAGCTCGCGGACGACATCATCGTACTCCCCCAACCCACGCGCCCAGGCTCCTCATTTCCTGCCACCCTAATCGTCCTCCATGGTCGGAACCTCTTTCAAGCATTGGTGGCCGTGCGACTGCCCGCCGACGCCACGAAGAATGTCCACCTAGAGGTCGCACTCACCACGAGGCGCCTCGCCCTGCAAGAATTTTTCGACCTACACATCCACGTGTACGAGCAAATCGTGTACATAGGTATCTACAAGGCCAGTGAGGACGCTACGACATTGGCCTTCTTCAACCGTCTGGAAGCCTTGGATGCCTTTGCTGAGAAGCACCTTGACCTCGCCACAAAAGCCCATGATCCTTAGCCGCCGGTCGGTGGCCCGGCGCACTGAGTTGAGGAGGAGGAGGTCGTACGTTGATGGATGCATCTTTCTTCTTGCCTCCTTAATTCTTATTGTGCTATTGCATTCTCGTTCCAGTCAATATAGACATGTGTGAGGCGTTGAGGCAACCACAGAGTGCTCTGCTCGCGTCCCTCCGCGGGCGCTCTGCTAGCGGTTGGGCCTGCACACGATCACATGGGGGGCCCCATATGCATGCGGTTGCACCGCGCGCGTCGCCACATGATGCAGTTATGTGCGGCACGATGGAGTTACGCGCTGCGAATTAGAACTGCCATCAGGACGTGCCGTCCAGCCTCCCTTTAATTCCCACGGCCATTATAGCCTTAGTCTCTTCAACCTTTCGATCGTGCCCCACAACACAACAAGCACACCCACAACGACACATAGAGAGGGGATGTCTAGCAGTGCTCCAATGGAGTTCGGCGAGCATAAAGTGGAGACCCACGCGAGGGAGACAAATCTCTTGGTGGTGTACACCATCAACCCGGCCGTGGTGGACGACTACATCAACACCCTTGAGTAGTTTCTTGCTGGAGACAAGTACAAGGTGGTCGGCATTGACCTCCAGTACACCAACGGTAGTCCCGACATAGATCAGAAGGTTGCCGTCGCCCAGTTGTGCGTGCGCCATCATGTCCTCATTTACCACTACTGCATGGCCACGGAGCCTTGCGACCGTTTCAACAGGTTTGTCAACAGCACCGACTACAAGTTCACCACGGTGGAAACCATCGACGATGTAAAAGAGCTCAGTGTTACAGACTTGGCTTGCGAGAACCTTGTTAAAACCCGTGACCACTATAGGGTCTGGGGCAGCACGAAGAAGGACTGCCTGGTCGAACTTGCCTCGGCCATCATCGACTCCTACTACAAAAAGATGAAGTAGGATGCCCAGAGAACAAGTGCTGTATCCTGGCACAGGGCCTGGATGCGGCGACTGGATGAACCTCACCTCAGGTTCACGACCAAGAGCGTGTACACATGCTTTGAGATGCATGGGCGGATCGTTGACATGAGGAAGTGCCTCATTACCCAAATCGACAAGCCCGGATCGACCCACAAGCAGAGCAAGCGTCACAAGAAGTAGATGATGATCAGATGATCGTTTATGCTTGTTAATCATGCATGTAATATATAGTTTACTTTATTGATGTGTGGAAGTGTTATGTGTGTAGTAGCCACCTATGAAATTATGCATGTAATAGTTTACTTTGGTGTCTGCAAATGTCATGGTTGTAGTAGCCACCTATGTAATTGGATGTTTAATTTGTTTAATCATGCATGTAATATATATGTTATTGTTCTGTATGCAATCCCATCGCACAACACACACGTCTTATTAGCAACAATTGTCTGTGTTATTATTGGTCTTCGCACACATTTCTGATTACAGACCTGTTTGCCGCGTATCACACACATCTTGTTATATTTAACCGTTTATGTTCTCTTGTCTCAACACAAATAGTTCATCCGCGTGAACCGCATGCCGTATATCGCACACACCTTGATTTGGCTAACCGTTTCTTTTGTGTTGCCTAATCACAAACAATTCATCCTAGTGAACCGTATGATGTTTATCGCACACACCTTCATCTGGCTGCCCGTTTCTTTTGTTGCTCCTCATCGTAAACCGGTTAATTGCACTGAACCATATGCCCTACATCACACACGGAACTAAAATTTGAACCATGTTTGATGCATCCGTCATCGCAAAAGTTTTGCACCTTTTTTGACCATTTTTTACACCACCGTTTGCGATTAATGCATCACACACAGTTTCTTCAAAGGGTCTCTGATCATAGTGTCGCGTTAGCAGCATCCTGCAGTAGTGCTAGGAAGGGTAACATAGCTTATGTAGATGCCCTCCGCGATCGAATCCCCCTCCAGCAGGGTGCCAGAAAAAAACCCAAGATGGGATCTGACAGGAACAGAGGCTTGTGGAGGTGGAATAGTATTTTGGTGGACGCTTCTGTTGGTTTGGGAATATTTGGGAATTTATAATGCAAGAATTAGGGCTGGAGGACTCCCGACGAGCCCACAAGCCAGGGAGGCGCCCCCTAGGGCGCGGCCTCAGGGCTTGTGGGTCCCTCGGCACTCTTCATGCTCCCTCTCCAAGCTTCGTGGATGTCTTCTGGTCCAATAAAAATCATTGTAAAGTTTTATTCCGTTTGGACTCCTTTTGATATTCCTTTTCTGTAAAACTGAAAAACAAGGAAAAAACAAAACTGGCACTGGGCTCTAGATTAATATGTTAGTCCAAAAAATAGGGATAATTAGATTTATGCCCCTAGTTGTGTCCCACTCGTCTATTTTACCCCTAATTCCCGAAAGCCACCGCTTCTGTCCAAGTCACTTTGCTCCTCTTATGCTTTTGCCCTTTGACCATTTGACCGTCAGTTTGAAAACTTCATAACTAATTCATACTAAATCAGAAAAATGCAAATAAGATACCAAAATGTTCAGAAAAACATCACTTATATGTCAGTGTCATTTGCATTCATGAAAAAAATGTTGGAAAGTGCACATCCAAGTTTTAGCTCTTTTGATACCACCATGAATAGTAAAATCTAAAAAAGTTCAAAAAATTCAAAAAACATTTAGTGGCAAAGAATGAAAAATGTTTCAAGTGCCTGCCAAGTTTCATCAGGGAATAACATTCGTGGGTGCCGCGGCAAAAAACAATCAGCACTCCAAAATAGATTATTTTTTGCCACGACTTCCACGAATGTGTACCCTAATGAAACTTGGCAAGCGCTTAGAACATTTTTCATTCTTTGCCACCATATATTTTTTGAATTTTTTGAATTTTTTGAGTCTACTATTCATGGTGGTATCAAAAGAGCTAAAACTCGGATGTGCACTTTCCAACACTTTTTTCATGAATGCAAATGACACTGACATATAAGTGATGTTTTTCTAAACATTTTGGTATCTTATTTGCATTTTTCTGATTTAGTATGAATTAGTTATGAAGTTTTCAAACTGACGGTCAAACGGTCAAAGGGCAAAAGCATAAGAGGAGCAAAGTGACTTGGGCAGAAGCGGTGACTGTTGGGAATTAGGGGTAAAACAGACGAGTGGGACACAACTAGCGGCATAAATCTAATTATCCCTTCTTATTGTTTCATCTCGTTTTCCTGCTGGTCCGCCTTGGTGTAGTCCTCTGTCTAGCCTGCTTTCTTGGTCTGGTTCTACTTTCTAGCTCTGGTAATTAGCTGTAGTTTTGCTTGTCTATTAGAATGTGCGTGCTGTTTTTATGCCTGTGTGTGCACCGTTATGCATGTAGTCTGACAGGTCTATCTCCGTTTGTCTAGCAGGTTCGACGATCTGCTAGGTTGCTGCATCTGCAACTCTATGCTGCTATTGAAGGTTTGCTTGATTCTTTATTCCCTGCATGCTTGTTCTTTCTCGCTACGCACATGCTTCTCTTTCTCTAAGTACTGTAATTCTGTTGTGCTGTCTCTAGCTACATGCATTTATCTTTCTTTGTCAGTCTAATTGTCTATTGATGGGCCATTCATGTTATGGTTATGTGAACTTTAAGATGTAATAATATATGGTGTTTAAATTTTTATTGTTCGTTTGCGCCTATGATTTTGCGTTACAGAGTCGTTCGATGTCCAAGTTTCTATATATTTTTTACAATGTTGCAGTCCATTAGTTGCTTCAATCCTGGTACACACTGGATTGAAAATAGGTCGTCCGTTTCTTATTGACTTTTTTTTGTACATTGTGAAGTCATGGCCCCGGTTTATATTCATGTGTAGTTTGCTGTATAGTTCATGTATGCTCTGTAAAGAGCATGCATAGCTAATGGGTTTAGTTCATTTGTTCCTTTTTTAGATGTTTCATATCGGTGCATATTTTAACTTGATCCATACCATGCCAGTGATTTTCTAATATTTGCCCATATCTTTTGGGGACATAATTATGCTTCAGTAAGATGCTAAATAAGCTGGTTAGCTATGGGACAAAAGGTCAGCAAATCTGCTTGGCTATTCCTCCCAAGGTGATGAGAGATTTCTTGTTGCAGAGTACATGCCTAGAAAGACATATCTTCCACTGTATGTTAACTGCTTGTGAGCAGGCCAGTACTTTACAAATTTTACTACAACAGCAAGGACGCTATCCTTTGAATAGTTGAGCCGACCTTTGTTTTTCATCCACGGGCAGAGTAGATGGAGGTGCAGCGGCTTAGGATGTCAAGGTAGGGATGGAACCTATCCTTATTTCGTATGTTTCTGTTATTATGATAAGTGAATCATGTTTCTTCTGTGTAATGGTAGGATAAAGTTTGATTTTCTCTGTACTACTCCAACTTGGTCCTATCTCAAACTACAAAAATATTATGTATCGTTTTAATTTAGATTTGATTATTATTAGAATTAGATGGTGTGCATTTAATTTGAAAATAGGGCCAAGTACTGCCATGGCTTATATCCTATTGACTTTTCATGGGACCTTGAAGCTCGCTGTTGATCTCTTTGTAGCTTATAAAAGATAGTTATATCATTTTACTGAATGAATAATCAGAAAGGTGGGCCAACAAACCATAACATGTGGCATAAAAATTATGTATGGTTTGATATTGTCCATTGGGATCATCTTCTCTTAAAGTTTAATTAATGCCACCTCAAGATTACTTTTGTGATGTTTATCTAACATCTTTCCATTATGTTTTTATTTTTGACTCAGCAGAATGATGAAAATTTTAGAACTAGATGTAAAATGATGCGCCTGGCTTGTTTAAGTTGCAGTCTTTATTTCTAATATTTTCTTTGTTGCTGAGGTTGCTTCTAGGTTTTATTACTATGGATCTAATTTAGATAATTTGAAAATAGTCCTATGTAGGAGTGTGCTCGTCTATAATAGTTGGGGAGGGAAATCGTACGAAATACAGATTTTGTAAAAAGTTGGCATTACTATATGCATAAATCTAAATTATTGTTCATAATGGATTCACCACTCCTCTACATAAGCTACATTGGCTATGTATATATGCCTAATTTCCTGTTTTCTTGCTTGCAATACCATGTGCTGCCTCTTTACTTTGTTCTCCACATTGTAAATTTTTTGTTTCTTTTGAAGTATAGTTGCCAACTAATGGTCTGCATTGTGTATAACTGAAATGAGTGTAGTTTCCTGATACCATTGTCTATAACTGAAATGAGTGTAGTTTCGTAATACCAAAGCATGTGCGCTCATGTATTTGTCTCTCTTTTAGTGTTCCTGAATGCATGAAAAACATGCACATGGCCAAAAGTTAAAAAAGTAGGAGCAATTGGCTTTTCTCTTAGAATTTTTCATGTTCATGTTGTTGTCATTTTTCTCAAATTTAGACAACTCTTTACTCTTAATAACAGATTACGATTTCAGTGCATCCTATGTATGTTTGACTGATTGGTCGTCCTCTCATCCGGACTTACTCAGCATTGCATTTGTGTGTTCCTTTACCCTGTGTTGCTTATTTTTTGGTTCTATGAGTGGGTTGAGTGTTGTTGTTTCCATCCTCATTTAGTCTATGATGATGTTTTTTAAGATGACTTCTATATTGCTGGAAACTTAAATTTTAATTTATACATTTGAGCAGCTGACTAGATTAAAAAATAATTTCTATAAGGTTGAGGCCATTTTATTTGGTAAGTTAGAAGAAAAATAGGATGAATATGCACATGTTGTTACTGTACAAAGGCTAAACGCTAAATAACACTGATGGTTCTTTCCTAAGGTTGAGTAGGAGTGTCTCCCTTTTTCATATAATTTTGTCTTCGCAATTGCCTAAAGAATAGCTAGGTTCTAGAACAAACCTGTTATGAATAATTGCATTGTGACTTCAGTGAAAAGTTCCTGGGCATACTATGTGTTCCTCTAGACTTGGTTGAAAGTATTTCTTTTGTTATCCAGTTTATCACTACGCATGTTACCTTTGTTGCTGAATTTTGCCTACAGTTTATATATAGTAGACTCACATGATTACCTGATGCGGATTCTACAACTTGAAAAACACAACTAGGATATTCAAGTTGTGTGTGGCGCCACGGAGAAAGCTTGCTACTCCAGTCAGCCACTTACACGAGAATCTTGAATTGATTTGTCATTTCATGTTTGCACTTCTATTACAATAGAACAACATGTCATAAACATGGTGCTGGGCATTGTTTGTCCAGTTCCCTTCAAAATAGAAGAGATGGTAGAGAGTGGCTCCATGACTGAGAAGACAACAACGCAATGTTTGTTCAACTCCTTTAAAGAATGAAGGAATTACAATGCATATGACCCATAAAGGGGCTGTGAAGGACAAACTGCTATGGATCCAGAGGAGTGGGAGGCGAGAGTTTACCAACAACGCATCAAGGACAAGGCGTGACATGGATTCCTAAGTCCCAGTTAACATAGCAAAATTGTATAGAGAGAATGCCCACATTTTTCTATTACATAGTTTGAGGCTATGTTTCTTTCAGTTTTCATTATTAAAAGGATCCTTATCATTGCCAAATTATCAAGCATTTATTTTCAAATAACCCTTGGTTTGAAATGGGGCCTTGCCAATTTGGTGCAATGAGTAATGTTATTGTACGTTTTATTGTAGATAGGTGGATAGGAAGGCTCCATATTCTTATTATAAATAGGAAGCCTTGTGTTCTTTTTTCATTAAGAGGAGTTAAATTTGTTATGCTTGCCCACAACTAAACCATAATTTTCTGTTCCATGCACACATGGATTAATGGTTTGCGCCATTTGGCAATGACACTAAAAAAGGTTATGTACTCAGTTTTATTCCATAAGTTCTCGGAGATCCTTTGTGTAAATGATAGCTTGCAAGAAAGTCGTATATTTTGTGACGGAGGGAGTACTACTTATCCATGTTAACATTGTGAATGATAAGTTACATAGGGGGGAAACTTTATCACTAAATGAAGGCTTTGATATGCAAATAATTCTCTGTTCAAAGTCAAGATCATATATGGTTCAGAAAAATAATGGCTTTAAGTTCTTTGTTTAAATTGGGTTTCGCTCCATTTTGCTTCAATTTCTCAACTGTTTGAATAAGGAGAAGATAATTGAAACAATCATTATTTTTTCTCTCGCCTTATTACATCTTGATATTAGTAGGCTGAAAATGACATTACGTATTTTAAAAGAATCGTTCTTATCTTTAAACATTACGAAGAGACGGACAATTACCACATTAGGAAACATTTTTTGTAGATAACTCTGGGTTTGAACTGGGACCTTGTGTCATTTGGTGCAATGGGTAGTTTTGTTCACGGAACTTGCTTATGATGTTTAAGTTGGCATACATGCCTGCCCATGAACAAGTATTTTGATACATGGATTTTTTTCAAAACATACATCTTAGTGGGTCTCTGCGCCATTTGCATACATGGTTTGAAATGGGTCTCTACGAACATGGTAGCAAGTATTTTGTGCTATCAAATTAAAATATGTTTGTGTCTATATATATAGACAACAATCCACCATGTTTCTTATTAAAGAGGATTAAACCATGGCTATTTTTTTCATCGCAAATGTATTTAGCGTGGCTCTGCACTATTTGGCGCAACGGGTCCATGATAACCTTATTTTCAAGTAAAACAATTCTTCCTTGGATGGTTTGTACATGTTATACATTTTTTTTCAAACTCAGATTTTGCAGCTTGATAACCATAGTTTCAATATAGCATGGTTCAAAAAATGATCTCTCTACTTCTAATATCGTCTATGTACTTGCAAAATAAAACTATTTTCATCGACAACATGGTCTCAGTGGGTCTCTGCGCCATTTGGCGCAACGGGTCAACTAGTGCCTTTAACGAAAGAGTGGAAGAACATAGATTTCCAACGACCGAGAAGGAGCAACAAACCTCGCGGTGGAGTGTCTGTACTCATAATATTTTATGTTATTCAGCGATATAAAATCAACCAAATCTCTCCATGTTCCTATACCATTTGATAGTGTGAGAATAACTTTGAACGTAAGCCATTGATTCACTCTATCCAATGGTAAAAGTTGGAAAATCCAAACAAAACCAAGCATTGGATCAACTCTTTTAGCACTCAAATTGTTGCCGCCTGCCCACCTAGCCCACCTATATATCCGCTCACATGTGATGACCACAGGAGCTATCCACTCAGATTGTATGTTAAAAAAATAAAGGTGATAACTAATGCGGCACCTCGGGCCAACGCGGCCAGATCGCATTTTGCACGAGAAATTACACACCATGTTTCGTTGACATGTGGTCCTGTTCCAACATGTCAGTGATACGACGGGAAGTCCTTTTCTACTAGTATTTCCGAACGGACGTGTAGGCCGGGGCGCCTCTTCGTGTACCGTGGCAAATTGGCAACCATCCACCGACTCTTCGCCTTTCCCTCTCGATTTGGAACTGTTGTCTCACGCTCTTCCTCCCTCCTTCATTTGCCTTCACCCTTCCTTCTACCATTGTTCGATCGTCTTCTCCATGGAGGGAACAGGCCGGAAACGACCCCGTTATTCATGCCCCGATCTGAAAGATGACGTGGTGGAGGAACTCATTGATCGGTGCGACGTCATCACCTCGGCTAGCATGGCAGGTTCATTCAAGACCATTCTCGACTCAACTAATAACATCATTACAAGGAACCCAAGGGTCCAGGAGCGGTTTAATCTCCCCTATGTTCTTTGTCGTGACCTAGCTGACTGGCGCGGGGACGACAGAGGCCTCGCCTTGTGCAAGTTGATGCCGCTTCATAATGATACGTATGATGTTAAGATGCCATTGCTTGAGAGCATGGCTTGGGCAGGCGCAAATGGAGATTGAGTTGTTTATTTTGGGTACAACTACGAGTGGGAACTTGTGAATGTGTACACTCGTCACCGGGTTCCACTTCCAAAAATCTCGTTCAAATACGATCACGGTGACTGTCTTCTACGGAAGATAGCAATTTGTCGAGTTCGCAACCGCTCTTAGCATTACAAGAACTATGTAGTTGTTGCTATCTTCGACAAGCTTGTTGCCGTCCTTCGTGGTTCGACTGGATGGATATTGCTCAAAAATCAGTTTCTGTACACGGATGTGTAGTATGATGCAATTGAATACGAGGGTCTTGTGTTTGCTTCCACCACTCATGGCACTGTTTTTGCATGGGATCCTCGTAGTTTCGGTATGTTTGTCTTCCACCGTAATTATAATTGTTTCATCCACATGCATGCAGGTTAGCAAGTTTCCCTTTACTAATTAAACTTCTTCTTGTGTTTCCAAGGTCCTGTGAACATTCCACCACCTTTACTTGAAATATTTTATAACAAAGGGGGAGATGACGATGGTGATGATCATGAGCATGAGGACGAGCAGGGCCCATATACTCAGTGGCGCCTGGCAACTTATTCTGATGGATCACCCCTTATTGTCTGTATACAGCGCACTGCTGATGTTACTACTAATGGAGCACGTGTTGTCTTTCATGGTCGCACTCTTCGAACCTATTCCAACACCCGTTGCATGGTATTCGGGATGTATACTAGTGTGCTAGTGCCAACACCTTCTCCCTGGTACAGTATTGATAGTCTTGGAGAAAACTCGCTCTTCCTTGGACAAAAATATCCAATGATGGTGAAAGGCGATCCAACTGCTGTTGACACAATGTTACTACCATTTATGAGAAGCAACTGTATCTATACCTCAGACATTTCGGTGGTTCGCTACCCTGGTACTGATATAGTAGGCCGCTTCAGCCTGGATGATCAGTCCCACGTTGGTCTCGAGATTAACAATAGATGGCCCTTCCCAGAGAATCACTTGTGGTTCAAAGCCAGCATTTCCAACACCGAGGATTGGTTGAGTTGAAGTTCATTTCATTGCTTGTTATTTGTTGTGTGATGAAAACTTTAGTATTTATAATGTATCCTCGTTGTCATTGTGGGCTGATGACCTGTTGTGTGTAATAAAATGATATGCCTATGATAAACTTACTAAATTTATGAATGGCTTTCGAGTCGCTTCTCTGAGTGGGTGCGGCGATGAGGCAAAAACATATTTTCCGAATACATAATTGTACGTGCATTGCAACAGGTTATCGGATGAGGCCAGTCAACAATCATACACTATTTGTACTAGCTTCACATGCTTCGCGCATCGGGTGGGTGTTTTTACTATAGCTGCGAATCCCATCATCCTAGGTCCTCAGATGAGTCCAATAGAAATTGCATTCTGATGTTTGGGTTCAAACTCTCAGAATTGCTGCACTATCTCTATGTCTACGTATATGTAATACAACAAGTTTTAAACTTAAGACCAGCCACCCACCCCCACAAAGAACACTTTTTAACCTAGCACAGACTCCAAGAATTTTGGCCACAGTGTGAGGTGGGCCATATGTTAATGTGTTCGCTGTAGGTAACCAGCACCTCGAATCCTCGATACTACTACTATATAGTAGGAGTAGTAGGGTGGCATGGGCCAGAACAAGCATTCACGTCCAGGAGTATGACACACACCACCAGCACGACTTCCATCTGACACCATATTTCTTGGAGTTCATGCTACAACAGTCTCTTCAACGTCGTCGTTTCTCTAACTCAGCCATCACACGGCGGACGAGGTGGGCGTTTGCCGATAGTCGGTTTCCTCAACTGCGGTCCCACTTGTAAGGCCAACTCCAACGCACGACCCAAAACAGACCTCCATTTTGCCCGGATACTGTCCATTTGGGTAGGGCAATGGGGTCGTGTCTGAGCCATTTCTTGGATGCGGTGGTTGGTACATGGAAATACATCAACAAAATTTGACTAGAAAAGCAAGACCAAAGAAAACAAGAACCATAAGAATACATTTTAGAAGATATCCAACTTCCATAACTGCTCCTGTAAGTTGGATTAGTGCCTTCTCGATGCATTCATTGTTGATCTGCGGAGGCTCGATCTTGCATGCTTCTTTCTTCTTCGACTGTAAAGAGTAGACGTTGCTTCCTCGCATCTAGTCTCATCTCTAGCCTCTATTCTATCAACAAGTGCACTAGTCTCATCTCTAGCCTCTATGCTAGCTAAAAGTGCTAGAACATCTACTAAATTGCGCTCTATCAATATATCGTTGCACTCTTCTTCCCAATACCAAAACTTGCATCCATTCTACACAATAAAATTTTAAGTTTGCACAACTAGTCTAATCCGAGAACACAACCGAAGATTTGGTCGAGTTCTTCCTCCTTTTACCGACACATGGGACATCCAGCATCCAGGTCGTGTCATGCAAGAAAATATAGTGGTAGTTGAAGCCACGTGATGTGCATCTTGGGTTAAACTGTAAATAGAATCTTACTACTCTTGAGTAACTCCAAAAGCGGCCACCGAAGATCTTTACTGGATTTGTTTTTCATCACCAGCATGTCGAGGTGAAAGATGTGCAGGTTTAGTGGGTCCACTTGCGTTTTCACTAACATGTGGGACCGCATATGAGCAAACATACGATGGGCTCCGCGCGTCTGCTCGCTGGCTGAGAAGAGAGATAGAGGAGGGCGGAGCACGGACTCCAGGAAATTTGTTCTATGTAACCATCACCTCGATATAGGCTCGATATAGTGGGGTGGCATGGCCCATAACTAGCATTCACGTCTAGCAGTACGGCACACGCCACCCACACGAGTCCCATACGACTCCAGTTTTCTTGGAGTCCGTGCTATAGCCATCTCTTCTCCCTCCCGTTTTCTCAGCCATCGCGCGGTGGGCGGGGTGGGGGTTTGTCGATAGTCGGTTTGCTCAACTGCGGTCCCATTTGTAAGTGAAAATGCAACACCGCACTAATTCCCCCTTGAGCGGCATGCCATACCAACCGCGTGGGGGTGCGACGCGAACACGACAGGCTTTTCCTTTTGAACTTGTAACTTGTAAAATTTGGTTCTGCTCCATGGCGCGACCGATAGATAGAAATAACGATTTTCCCTAGAGTAATGAGAAGTTTGGTTCTGGCACGGTTCATGCATGGAGTACGTACAAAAATTATGAAGTTGATGCGAAAGGTAAGATAATTACTAGTAGTACCATATACTACTACATGGATTTGATGGGAAGATAAAAATACATACGGATCCATCAACCACATCCTGACGCCCTAGTGCGCCAGGTCACCAACCAACGTGTTAGGAGCAGCGGCGTTGGCGGCAAGCTCAACGTGCTTCTGAACAATGTCATCCAAGGTTGCCCAGCGGTCCAAGCAGGCCAGCGTCCTATGGTCCTCCTCTTGCATGTAGTAGTCCTTGTGGACGATTTGCACGTAACGTGGGTGATTATGTCGATGGTTTCTTGCTGCGCCAGGCGCTGCGTGGCGAGCGCGACCTCGAGGCGGACATTCTCTGGCGCGACGGCGGGCAGTCGCAGGGCCAGCCGTGCGTCGAAGAGGTTGTCACCATAGAGGCCGTTGAGGGAGGCAGGCATCACAGAGCCTGGGCGCGTGGGCTGGAGGCGTATGTCAAGGTCGTCCACGAGCTTCTTGACGATGGTGAACTTGTCGAGGAAGCCGACGAGGACGTCATCGAACAAGGAGATGAAGCTGTCGTCCAAGCGCCCCCTTTCCCTGGCGGCCTCAAGCACTACCTGGAGACGTTCCTCGGTGTCGGGCCGCAGGCTGGCGATGTGGACCATCTGGCACAGCCAGCTGATGCTCGCGCTCATCGCCTCCATGGGTCTAGCTTCTAGTCAACTGATCTTGCGATTGGAGTGATCACTCTTGCCCTTGGTTAGGGTGCGTAGGTGCGTAGGATTTCGTAGATTGGACTGGTGGGAGCCTTTATATGAGAAGTGCAGACTGCGTTGAATTCACGTGCGTGCTGGCCATCTACTCCTCTCCCCTCTACTGCACCTGCCTTTTGCTGTATGACAGGTGGGCCAGCCACCCGTTGGGCCCACGTGTCATACACCCAAAGGCAGGTGCAGTAAGTCAATGAAGCTGCGTCCCCCTCCATGCCGGTGCAGCATAGTCATCTCACCGGACCTCTACTTGTGGCTAAACAAGAGAACTTTGATGTTTACTGGTTCATTGGTCCCCTTTGCATTTTGCGCCAAGTTTTGACCTTTGATTTAACTAATAAAATGTTAATGCACGTAACCAAAAATGTTGTGTAAGTCACCTTACGAAGACCAAATAATCCCAAAACACTTAGGCACGGTATATTAACTCGCTCCTTGTTTCTATTTCGTGACATATCAACCAATGAGAGATGTGGGTCGTGCATGCTTTCAATGACTTGAGACTACCAAACATCACATGCAGTGGTTAGTTCATTGCATGTAATCCTATTAAGTAGCAAAAAGACATTAAGTTACCTCGCCGATACGAATAAAACAATACACCATGTATTTATTTACAGAGGGAGTAGTACATTTTTTGTGACATGCATTACTAGATATTGAGAGTCAAATACTAAATCCAGATGGACGTGGTAGTACTACTAAATCCAGACGGTGGTGCTAGTACTACTAGTAGTACTACCAATGTAGTAGCACTATACTACCCGTGGGTCAAATTATTACGTGCTGCTCCTCAGAGTGAAGTGACAGGACCATGCGCTGGAGATCACACCTAAGTATAGGCGCCGTGTTCGGCATACCATAGTCAGCCTCACCGTCTGCAGTCACTATCATCATGGCTGTAGACCTAGCCTGCTTACAACTAGCCGTGTTTGACATAATTTCCCATGCGTAGATGCCCGTGCATTGCACGGAACACCAAGATTGGGGGGTGGATGGCGCCGGCAGCGGCCATCGCGCCAGATTTTTCCATGGCCTTCTAGACGTGGTGGGGAGAAGATAAGGCTGATTGTGAGAGAAAAGGAGTTGTTTGTAAATAGGGAACAAGTGTGGGCATCTTTCTGCAAAACTGGAGAAGTTTGGTTTGTATGCGTCAGAACTAGATCCGACGACTATTGGTGAAAGATGGCACGCACAACATCATCACCAACTCAGGACCTATTTGATTCACAGGATTTTGAAAACGCGGTAATAGGACATGACAATATTACAAGATTCAAACTTATATTACAAATGTTAGGAGTGATGATGCACCTATGAAGAGGGAATTACTAGGAAGTTCACGTAAGAACTTTCGTTACTTTAGGTGGATGCAACATTATCGTACAAACTAAAATCCACCGCCCTGACAAGTCACTAATGGGAAAATAAGTTTTCGAGTCTCTGGCCACTTGATGTTTCAAAAACAAAGTCAGCTTCTGCGGAGACTTTGTCATTTAGGCTTAGACGCTTGCGGTGATCAGCACGCCATTCATTGTTGCGCCAGAGAATGCCAAACCTCATTACCTTGAGCACACTTGCCTCTGGAACAAAGAACCTGGACAATTTAATCTTAGATTTGCTGCAAACCATGTACCTTCAAGGTAAAAAATTGCAAACCATGTACCTTCAAGGTAAATATCATTTCGAACTCGAGGGGACCTAAAAATTGCTATCCCAATCTTGATAATCGGTCAAACATAAAAACTTGATCGAACGAATCAAGAGAACACCCGGAGGAGGAGGTGCCCACTCTTGACCTTTCCTCTTGACACTGTACAAAAAAATTGACTCATCTCATGAAAGTGAGGTATGTAATCTATAAGCATTAACAGTGCAAAAATATGAAGGTAGAAACAAGATTCATCGTTGGTATACTGGCTGTGCAACAGAATTAGAATGCCTTAGCTGAAAAATCTTTAATACATCCACAATCAACAGCTAACCCTGAAATAATCCAGTGACATTAAATGGCATTGCTTAAACTTATCGGTGGCATTAGATTGAGTGCGACATTAGTTAAATGTGGCATCACTTTAGCAGTAGCATTGTTTGACTTGATTGCTGGCATTATACTAACAGCAAAAAAGTGGCAATAAGAGCATGGGAGGCCCATTGGGACAGTGGGCGCACCTGTACGATGTACCTCCACGGACGCATAGAGTGGTAAGGGAGGTATGGTTGCCCAGAGAACAAATATACAGGCAGCATATGTGGATTACGTCCCATTTTTGTTCTCTTTAGCCACCTTTTTCCTATGTGAGGACAACAAACTGATTGACTTGGTCATTCTCTATTGTGTTATCATGCCTTTCTGCCCTTCTTCAACCAAGAGACACGAGACTCGTTCCTTAGCTACTGATTTTCCCCTTTTCAACCTAGATGCGGGTTTGATGCCTACTCTCTTGGACAGTACAGTCTCCCTTCCTTTCCTTATTCAACACAGACATGGATTGGTCTGCATGAAGTAGGGTTTCCTTTAATAGTGCAAATTAAGGTTTTCGTCTGCATGACCAGTAGAGCAGAGGATAGCAAATTGGGAAGATGGTGGAGTGGAAAAAGATCCACATGCAGCGACGTGGCAGATGGGGCAATACAACAAGGGTATGGTTTGAAAAGAGGTAGCATACCTGAGGGTCAGCGAGAAGTGGCTTCGCTCG